>NW_004524588.1:11728177-11757153 GCF_000260255.1 Octodon degus
AAAGTTTAGTTTCATAAAAAAAAAAAAATCCTGCCTTTGGCAAATATGTTTATTCTTATTTCTTTGTTAGATTTCCAAATACATTTGAATACTAAGCTCTTTTTATTCTTCCAGCACATTTTAGCGTTTAGCAAGACACACCTGGGGAGATCCTAGGAAAGGAATTAGGGAACATGGCTCAGTATGTCTGCACAAACCACAGGTAATCAAGGATTTACTTTTAAATCTGGCCTTTCAGTGTGAGCCATGTGGATGAGTCACAGCCTTGCTTGACAAATTTGCTCTCTGTGAAAGCCTGAGAGAATGTTTTCTCTCCATGTGACTCTCCTTAGGCACACTCTACATCATTGATCACTTTCCTCTGTGGCTCCATAATCTTCTTGATCAGAAAATTTGGGACACCACTGAGTTAAAGGATGTTACAGTACAGCTTGTTTTATGTCCTGAGTCCTCACTGACCTTGAAAGGCTAGGACCAAAATGTTGGCTGTCCTTGCAGCCGTTCTTTTTCTCTAATTTTCGGTCTACAAACTTAGGTTGTTAACCCTCCAGAAGAGAAGCTTATTATTGCCCTACAACATATGCAGTTGGGTTTAACCTCACTATCTGTCTGAATATCAAGCATCTTAGGCATGACTCATCCACATGGCTGACACTGACAAAGGATCTACAAAGTGCGGTACAGGGTTTCAGGATAAGTCCTATGGGGACTTGACTGACTTTGTCAGATACAAAAGTTACATTTCTTGATATATAGGTATTGCTTTATCTTGGTCTTATCTATCCAGCAGAAAAGGGTAGAAATGAGGTATGAAAAGTGAAGCCATGTTAATATGCAGAGCTGTGGCTCAAGTCATCAGATTCAGACATTGCCAGTCTTGTGGATAACCCACTACTATTGTGGACTACTGAACTATATTGGAATATTTTGCTGAATTCATGCTCCTACAATATTTGGATGGCAATGGAATACCCATCTCTGACAAAGCTAAACATAAAAAAGAGATATAAATGAAGGACAATTTTGTATCTGTATATACAAAATAGATAGGATAGATATATAGCCAATTTCTCTTAATTCAATAAGAAAGATTTGTACTAATAATGTTTGGATAGGATATCATATCTGCATCTTGAGCTATGACTGACTACTACAAAGACAACAATATGCAATGTATTAATTGTCGTAACTTTCCTACCACCTGTTTATAAACTGTCTCATTGTGTTTTTTTCTCAATAAAATTAATAAAAATAAATTAAAAAATAAATCTGGTCTTTCAGGTCCTGTTTGTTCTACTGGTGAAATGCAGGTTGTCATGGCCTAGGACCTTAATCAGTTGTGTTTACTGCTGAGTCTCCAGTGCCCTTGGAGAGAGGATGGGAAGGCTTTCTAAGAGCAGAAAGACGAGACACAGAGTTGATCCACGCAGCTACCATCCCAGTCCTTGCTAGCCTACTTCCAGAGTTCTCTTTCATGAGAAAAAAAATGAATGTGTTAGCTAAGTCACAGTTATATAATTACTGTAGTTAAATATATGTGAGAACACATATGCCTTGGGATCATGAGCCCCATGACTTTTTAAAAAAGATTTATTTGTTACAGAGTCTTGCTATGCAGCTACGACTCATAGTGATCCTCCTATCTTAGCATCCCCAGTGCTGGAATTACAGGCATACACCACCATGCCAGTTTCTGAGCTGGGGCTGCCACAGCATGCAGTACTGGAGATCGAACTTTGACACTTGTGCTTGCCAGGCAACCATTTAAACCACAGAGCTATCTCCCTGGCCTGACCCCATGACTTGTTAGCTTCATCCAAGGTGCCTTCAGTTTCACTTTAAAACTGGGCTTTTACCTATTGAGTGATTTTTTAAACTGGTTCTTTCTTTTCCTAAGCTTAAGAACCAGACCATCCTGAATTCTTCATCTTTTGAAGTTGTGTGGTGTACATTTATCTTATTCATGAATTCCCATCATATTTTAATAAGCTTCTTTGTGTATTTGGGGAAATTCCTTTGTTATGAGTTTTGCCTTCCAGTGTAGAAGTTAAATTTCTGAGCTTTCTTGCAGAAAGAGGCGTGACAAAAGTAAGAGGAGATTTTTGAAAGGAATTTTTTTTTTCTTTTTTGCTGAGTAAGAAGCCAGCAAAGGCCAGCTCCCAAGGCAGAAATGGTGGTGTGGCCGGGGTCTTCATGTGGAGTGGTTCAATTGCTGCCAGTGAGCGTGGTAGGTTAGCCTTCAGGAAGCACGTTCCCCAGTGTGGCTGGAGCCGTGTTTCCAGAAGCACGGCCGAGAGCCTGCTTCTTCAGGCTCCATAATCTATTAATTTTAGTTTGTTCATGTGCCTCTACTGAAGCTCATTCTTCACCATTGGTACAACACAGTCATCCTTTAGCTCTACAGATATCAAGCTGGTATGTCTGAAGATGGTTTCCCTTATTACTAAGTATTTCTTGACTAGGCTATTGTCTGTTTCACCCACCCCCATGAGTTAATCACATACATGTTTCTTCCTTTCTCCTCCTTGGCTTCTTTCTATTTGTCTGAGTTTTGATCATATTCTGTTTATATGTCTCTTCCTTTCCCAAGACCATTACCCATAATTTGCTTTCCATAATGCATTTTCCCTTTTCTTTATTTTTTTTATTTTTTTGAGGCTTCGTTATTTTAATTCAAGTTTTATTTTAAGTGATATTAATTACAGCATTTGAAGGGAGGGTCTAATGCCACACAAAATGGAAGGCTCTAAAATGTACCAAATTAAATGCTGAAAAATAAACTGAGTTAGAACACAATGGATGCCCAATTTAGATTCCTAGTGTCATCACCGTGTGATCACAGTCCTGCACACTTCCCAACTTGCAGCTGGTGTACACTGGTGCGAGGGCAAAAAAACCCACCACGTGAAGAGGAATTAAATTCTGAATGATTGGCTTCATTACATCTCTCTCTCCACCCCAAAATGGCGCGCGCGCACACACACACACACACACACACACACACACACACACACAAAACCCCAAAAACCAGCTACTGCACCCTGTGGACTACTTCTGGTGTAAAAGAGGGGATGAGGGGCAGGGGTGGGAGCAGGGTGTGAAGGTCTGCCTAAAAACGTCCCTTTCCGATGAGTTTGTACACACCAGAAAGCTGTGAGCTTCTCACCAGTCAGGGTCAGAAAGTTGGGGTTTGATTTTCAGAAAGTGACAATTCGCTCATGTACTCAATGCAGAATTGCAAAGTGCCTACACATTGCCAGCTTCCACTTGCAGCCATGTCCAAATTTCTTTATGAATAGGAACCTGGCATTGCTAGGGGCTACCAAGTCCCCCCCCCCCCTTGTACTGCTGAAAGGTCCTTTTTGGAATCAGGTTTCTTCTGTACCTCTGTATTGGTAACAGCTTAAAGCTAAATCATCTTTAACCGGGAAGTCTGACATAATTTTTTTTAGCAATTCTTGCATCCCAGACATAAAACACTAAAAGGTACACTAAATGCTGAAGGTAGCTATGCTGCAAAATAGTTTAAAATTCACAGTTGTACAGTATGCATTTATGCTTGAAATTCCAGTCCTAGACCAAGTTTGTGGCCACTGGTGTTGACACTCTTGCCATCCAGCAGAGCTGACAGTGTCAGTTTGATTCCTGGCTTTAGGTTCTGAGTGTACCCTACGCCAATCAGGCTGGAGTTGTTCACTTTGGCCGAGAAGCAGGCATCAGGGTTGTTCGGATACCTGACTGCTATGCCAAAGCGAGTGCTGCTGTTTCCTGCTGTCCAGGTAAGACTGACAGCGGTCTCCAGCTTCTTGTTCACCTGGTAAATGGAGCCATCAGATTCTGTACCCTCATTTACAGTAGTGTGAAGCTGGGACTCATCCCTCTTGTAGCCAACAGCAAAGTTGCTCTGGTTCACTCGGGATTTGACAGTCACAAAATTCATATGGTAGCTGGCCAGCCAGCCCTCATGGCCCAGCACCAGGGTGCCATGGATCGAAGGCCCCGTGATGTCAAAGTCCACGTCGCAGCCCAGGTTGATGCGCTCCCACTTGTACCCCATCTTGATCTTTGCTTTTTTACCCCCCCGGTGTTCGGCGAGAAGGGTGAATGAAGGTCAGCTTCAGTCCTCGCGTGAGCTGATCCTCCACGTTGATCGCGGTGCCCAGGGTGTTGTCCCTATTCCATTTCTCCGTCAACGTCAGCCCGTACTCAGTCCACCTGTACTTGGTTTGCAGGCTGTCCATCTAATTGGTGATCTTTGTGTCGGTTGAGCCCGAGCTGGTGAATTCCAATCCATTCTCAGACTTGGTTTTCAAATCACGTTTTATTAATCCAAACCCATAGCCCTTGGTGAAGACATCCTGGGCAGACTTGCCGAGATCGGCGTACGTGGGAGGCATGGTCGACTTTGGTAGTTGCAGCGTGGAGCGGTGTGGGGAGCTGAGCAGAGCGGAGCAGAGTGCCCTTCTCTTTATTTTTTAATGGCCCTGACATACACTGAATGATTCGTAATTCTTCTTAAATTATTTTTAATTTGGCTTCTTTTGCACTATAAAGATCCTTTTTCATTGATGTGATCATGCTTGGGAATGGCAGGATTATAGTTGGAATTCCAGTTAAATAATTTAATAATTTTGTTTAGCATCAGCTTTTCAAATTGGTTGGGAAGTTAATAGGGAGCTAGAGTTGGGGTTGGCTGCTAGTAAATATTCAAAGAAACTGCATCTTAACTGACATAGGTGCATTTTATCTCATGAAAGAGAACTCTGGAAATAGGCTAGCAAGGCCTGGGATGGTGCTTCACGGATGAAGGGCCCTGTCTCTTGTCTTTCTGCTCCTTACTAAGAGCTCCCATTCTCAAAAAAACTTTAGTCTTACAAGATGGCTGCAATAGCCATGGCTTTCTCATCTTGCCTTCCATCTGAGTCAGTTCTGTTGCCAGGAGACCAAATTCAGTGACTTTCTTTCATTGCTTTTTGTTTGCTTCCATCTGCAAGAGAGGCCATGCAATTTCATGATTCTTTGATGTAGGGCTTTTCTCTCTTACAAAGGATGAAGGTAAGAAAACAACTCATTTTGGAGGGTTTTGTTTTTTGCCTTTCACATTTTGTAGAAGATACTCTTGGCGCTCTATCATTTCAAGTAATGGTATCGTGACTATTTCTTATAAAACATATCTTACCCAGAGAACAATCATGGTTCAATTCTTCATATTCAGATCATTGTCCATGAGGTTGTATGGTTTCTTGGGCCAGACAATAGGCACTAATTACCTGTATTTATAACCACTAGGAGATGTTCTCCTCTAGGATTAAGTACACACTTTTTGGGTGTTACTGATATAACTCTTGATATTCTTTTAAAAGAATGCACAATAGACAGAGTATGCCAACAATGAAACACTTTAGCAATGCTTTATCACAATTCTGCAAAGTAACATTCACAAGTCAGGAATTTTGAGCTCTCAAAAATGATTTATATGTTTTGAGCCCAAAACAGACTCAGAGCTTTCTTTGGGCTCATTATAAAAACCAAATCATGGTCATCATCACAGAAAAACAGTTTTGTTATTTCTTTGTGTTCCTTGGTTGATAATGGGAGGTTGGGTCAGTGTGATCTAATTCAGAAGAAAAATCTGTTCACCCAGAAGGCAGATGAACTAGAGAAGAATTAGGCTATGTTGGTGTATGTATTCTTTTGCCGTTTTAAAGCCATGGGTTCAAAGTTCAAAACCATAAATAGGCTCTGGGATTTAAAATCCCTGCAATGAATATTGTCTTCACTGACTTAATGAGGGTGAACTGAATTCCAGACCAGTGATTAGTTTGAACACGTCTGTGTAATTACCAATTTAAATTTTTTTCATTTTAATCAGCTATAAACTAAAAAATACGTATTTGTAGTACCCAATGTCCAAAAGTGAGGATACTCAGTCACTTTATCAGGCTTATTTGGATTAATCACTCAGAACTCCCACTTGGAAATATACTGTACATTTCATACCTGCCTTATGCTATGGTTAGGATTATGGCTTGGCCCCCAAAAGTTCATGTGCTGGAAACTTGGTCCCTAGGGTGGTGGTGCTGAAGTGGTGGAACCTTTGAGAAGTGAGCTCTTGTGGATGTGAGCTGGGGAGGGGGCTCTGCCCATGTGAGTTGTTGGATGCTATTTGATGGGAGTGCGTCAGGTCTGGAATGTGTTTCTCCAAAATAGATTAGTTCTTATGAGAGGAAATTATTACAAAAGAGCAAGCCTGGCCCCTCCAAGCCTCTTGCTTCCTTGCTTGCACATGTGTACCTAGACATATGTCTGATTTCCTTTCTTCCTCTCTGCCATGTTGGATGCAGTCAGTGTGCACTAGTTAGGGTGCTGATAGTGCTATGGTGTTTGGATCTTCTAGCCACCAGCATCATGAGTGAAATTAACCTCTTTGTGTTATCCAGCCTTGAGTATTTTATTACATCAACACAAAAATGTCTCAGTCACTTTCTTCCTCTTTCATACCATATCCTCATAAAAACTAGATCTGCTCAGCCCCCAATGTGACATCTTCATAACTTTCTCCCATAATGTCCCTCTCTTCTCCTCCCCACTATCCTTCAGTTTGCCAGTGTATGAAAGAGGATGTAGTAGTGGTTGCTTTATAAAATACCAAGAAGAACATGAGCTCTTAGCAAAATGGAGAAAGAATGATATGAGCTGGAGATACATCTCTATGTCCTATTCCAAAGTTGAATCTTATTTATATGCAGTGGCATTGAACTGCTTGGGGCCCTGTGTTTCCAAAGAGATGTGACTATGGGATGGCTTGTGTTGGGTGAACTGATGTATGCCTGAAGCTGGGCTAGCATAGGAGAGGTTGAGTTCAGTAGCAGGGTAGGTTTCCCTTGGTTCCCACACTACAGGTTTGTCAGCAGTGGCTACATCTCTTGTTTTATTCAGGTAGTGTCATTATCAGCCTAGTCATTGTTGCTTTTCTTGGACATATTCACAGACATCTTGGGTACTTGTCTTGGAGGTATTCACAGATATCTTGGATGATGAAAGAAAAGCAAAGATCAATGAAAGCAGAGAACTATTTATGTACTGATGTCAGAGTTCTGAACTGTCTATGAAACTATTCCTTTTTTGGGTACTTTGAATGTATCCTAGTAAGGGTGGAGCTATGATGTGAGATGTGGGACCATAGCAAGAGGCAAGGTTTGGATCTGCAGGCAATATGGCCACATGTAGACAGATGGCAATGGTTGAGCATGGCCCTTCGCCCCAGGGCAAAACAGAGGGGGGAGAGAAGATGCGGTTCCAATCATATGTTAGCTAAAGACAGGCTATGATAAATGACTCCATTCTTCATAGGCTTGAAAAATTAGACCTAACATGCCCTGTCTTGGCAAATCCATGTAAACTGTATTTTATGTCATTAATATTTTTGAATTTGCATTTTCAAAGAAAAGGATACAATAGAATCTATATATAGCCCTGTATAAAAATAATCAGTACTTTAAAATGAAAGAAGCCATTCCCCAGACATTTTAATGAGGAACATAAAACACCACCAAAATTTTTATAGCATATATTTTATTTAAAATTTTTACTTGAAGTCATCTGATGAATATGACAAACTGAAAGGGTGATTGTTTTGTTATGAATTAAATTAATTTGTCTATTTACTTAAACTCTACATTATGCAGAAAGAAAAACATGGGGCCTAAATCATCCCCCAATTTTGGAATCAATGTTTTACTGTTTATTCATGAAGCACTTCCAGTGAGTCACCCACAGTGACTATTGAAATCAGAGAAAGCTCAAGATAGAGCATGGTATAAACTCTGAGCATAAGGTCTGGCCTCTTGTTTTAGTCTTCTTGAATTTGATAAATAGACTAGCAATTGAGAAAATTGATGTAAGTAGGATAATGGCACATTAGCAGGGCCTAGATCCTCCATCTGTAAAGACTTCAGAATATAGATGGTCAGGAAGAAATTTAATCTATGCGAATGAGAGATTATACTTTATACAGATAAAGTGATGATAAATTTTGTGAATTAGGATTTAGTCCACTATGGCATCCCTTGCATCCCACCATCTTCCTTCTGAAGGTAGCTTCCACCCTTTGCAGCTTGGAGGCCCTGGGACCAGCTGCCAGAAGGCCCCCAGCCAGGACTACCCCTAAACTGCAACTACAGTAGCCAGACTTGAATGTGAAGAAAGGAAGTCACAACTGCAAAAGGCTGCTGGGCTGAGAGAAGGCAAGCCAGACCTCAAAGAGGAAGAGGAAGGCCAGACTCAGCCGAACTGTCATGACCAGAGGGGGGACTCGCAGCCTTTCCAGGCATTTAAGTATTCATTAAAGAGTCACCCCAGTAGTGGTGATCACAGATGTGAAAAGATGCAAGGCACCGCAGATCCTTCACCACCAAATAAAATGTTGCAAAGATCTGATAGTCCTGAAAACAAATATAGTGACAGCACAAGTCACAATAAGGCCAAAATGTGCATACTCACAGAGTTAGAGAGAGGGAAGGTAGGGACCAGTTACTCTCCACAAGAAAGTTCACACAACCACAGCGCTCTTCATAGTTCAAATTCATATTTTTCTAATCCAAGCAATGATCCAAGCAACACTTCAGATGCGCCTTATGATTCAACAGATGACTGGTCTAAGCATATTAGCTCTTCTGGGAAAAAATATTACTGTAATTGCCAAACAAATTTCACAGTGGGAAAAACCAAAAGAATGGCTTGAAAGAGAACAGAGACAAAAAGAGGCAAATAAGGTGGCAGTTAATAGCTTTCTGAAAGACAGAGATTACAGAAGAGAGGTGATGCAAGCAACAGCCACTAATGGGTTTGCCGGTGGAAAATCTACAGCAGGAGACAAATCGGTATCACATTCTTGCACAACTCCTTCTACATCTTCTGCCTCTGGACTGAATCCCACATCTGCATCTCTGACATCTGCATCTCTGACATCTGCTTCTGCAGTCCCCATATCTCCTGTTCCACAGTCACCCATACCTCCATTACTTCAGGACTCAAATCTTCTTAGACAGTGGCTTCCTGCTTTGTAAGCCACTCTGCAACTCAATAATGCTAACACGGACGTATCCAAAATACATGAAGTTCTTACAGCAGCCATGACACAAGCTTCACTGCAGTCTATAATTCATAAGTTTCTTGCTGCTGGACCATCTGCTTCCAACATAACATCTCTGATTTCTCAAGCTGCTCAGCTGTCTGCATAAGCCCAGCCATCTAATCAGTCTCCCATATCTTTAACATCTGATGCCTCATCCCAAGATCTTGCATATCTCCAAGGATAAACACACCTCAAACTACCACTGTTCCTATCAAACCATTGATTGGTACTCCTCCTGTTTCATCACAGTCAAAGGTTAGTACTCCAGTAATTCAGCAGGGACCAGTATCACAGTCAGCCACACAGCAGCAGCCTGTCACTGCTGACAAACAGCAGGGTCATGACCCTGTCTCTCCTCGAAGTCTTCCGTGCTTGGGTAGCCAGAGAAGTCCATCACCTGATCCAAATCGTACTTCAAGTAGTAAAGCATCCAATGCAGCAGTTGTGCTGCAAAAGTCATCTGTCCACCCTGCATGTTCCTTAACACCTATGCTAGTAGCACACTTCAATGAAAGTCTCATAAAACATGTTCAAGCCTGGCCCGCAGACCACGCAGAGAAGCAAGCATCAAGATTGTGTGAAGAAGTCCATAACATGGGCAGTGTTCACATGTCAGAAATATGTACTGAATTAAAAAAATTTATGATCTTTAGTCCGAGTATGTGAAATTCAAGCAACTTTGTGAGAGCAAAGCATATTGGTTTTGAGACAACAAATTAAAGAACTTGAAAAGCTGAAAAATCAGAATTCCTATATGTTGTGAAGATGTGAATAATTGCACATGGTTTTAAGTACTATAAATCTATGGCCGAATCTTAACATTTTTGGGCTACATTTAAGTAGACTTTGACTGTTAAGCTGAGCATAGAAAATGAGAAGGGGATAGAGTCTTGTGAGAGTCAATTCAGGGGAAAGATACAAGATTGATTTGTAAAACCCTTGAAATGTAGATTTCTTGTAGATGTATTCTTTACATTGTAAATATGTTTGTAGAGTGAAGCCATGGGAAGCCATGTGTAACAGAGCTTAGACATCCTAAACTAATCAATGCCGAGGTGGCTAAGTACCTACCCTTTTACATGTGAACCTGTCTGCAAAATTAGATTTTGTTAAAAAAAATTCGGGGGGTTAATTTGTCATTCAGAAATTTTACATTTTCAAAAATTCAGTGAGAGCAGGTAATCTGTGTCTAAGGATGTGATTTTGAACCATATGGGCAGTGTACAAAATATCATGAAACAACTGTTTCCACATTTGCACCTGATCAAGAACAGCACTTCTCCATTTGTTTTGCAGATAAATGTTTCTCATTTCCCATGTGTTCCGTTTTCCTTTTAAATCCTTGATCTGATGTTACCCATTTTTAGAACTTTTTTCCTTCTTTCTTTAGGCACTGTTGCCTTGGCCCTTTTCTATAACCTTTTCATTCCTGTGTACAGTAGCTTAAAGTTGCAGTGATTGAGCATAATCCACTTGTTTGTATAAATTATTGAAAATCCATTTGCACCCTGTAAGAATGGACTTAACACCTATGAGCATGTCTTGCTGAGCATGTGAGCTGAAAGTGCACCGATTGCTCAATTAAAAGGAAACAGCCCAATGAACATGGTTGTGGGTGGGGAGAGAGGAGACCAAACTAGTCAGATGTGAACTATACTATATCTGTTGTAATAAACACATTAAAAATGAAAACTTGTTACTTTCTTTTCCTTTAGTCAGTGCACATTAGAGTTTAAACTACCTGGGTTTTCTTTATCAGAACTATTCTTGCTGAATATTTATACCTAAAGGAGAGATTGTAGAAGATTTCAGAGAATGGAAAGATATTCCCTCATCCTGGATAGGAAGTACCAACATTGTGAAGTTGGCCATACTCCCAAAATTGTTACACAGATTTAATGTAATTCCTATCAAACTACCACCAACATACCTCACAGACCTAGAGAAATTGTTCCTAAAATTTATTTGAAACCAGAAAAGACCTAGAATAACAAAGGCAGTCCTGGGCAACAAAGACAAGGCAGGAGGCATTGCAATTCCTGACTTGAAATTATACTACAAAACTACTGTGATAAAATCAGTGTGGTATTGGCAAAAAACTAGACCTGAGGATCAGTGGAATAGATTAGAAGATGCAGAAGCAACTACAAACACACTCAACCACCTAACCTTCAACAAAGGGACCAAACATGCTTACTGGAAGAAAGATAGCCTCTTTAACAAATGGTGCTAGAAAAATAGGTTCTCTACATGCTGAAAACTGAAACTTGACCCAGGTCTATCACCATGTACTAAACTAAAGTCAAAATGGATTAAGGATCTAAATATTAAAAAAAGAAACACTAAAACTTCTGGAAGAGAAAGTAGGAGGAACTCTTGAAGACATAGGGGTAGGCAAACAGTTCATGAACAATAACAACAACAAAAAAATACTTAAAGGGATTTATTCCTAAAGGAACATTTTGCTTAAAACATATTAACAGGAAATTGTGTATAAGATATTTATAAAAATGAAATTCAGCAAGAATGATTAAGTCCCTTCCCAAGTGCTTGTCATTTGTTAAGCCCTGGTTTACCTGTCTTGCTATTATGATGTTTCTTTTTGAAGGATGTTTGTGTTGTAGCTAACTGTTCAAGGCTGGTGCTCACTGCTGTTCTTAGCTGTGACAAAATGCTAAATTTGTGTAATTGGAGCTTCCTGCTGTTACCTAAAAATGGTGGGAATGCTCAGCTTTGTATATTGTTTTCTAAAGTATATTAAAATAACAAAGAAGCTATTGCTACTATAAAAAATTTGTGAATTATATTTTTCTTTTTGAGAGCACAGATTGTGAAGTTGCTAAGAACAACTATTTGTGATTTGTTTGTTCTAAAATACTTTAGCAGAGCATATTTCTGGGTAAATCAGTGTTAAGTAGAAAATCACCCAGGACTCTAGAAGACTGGATTATTTCTTAGAGAAGTAAGAATGTCTGACAAATAATAGGAACCCAATAATTTTTGAGTGAATGTATAAGCATTCTCCTCCTTCTTTAATACTAATAATTATTATTTCATTGAGAATTATATAGACAAAAATATGATGGCATAAAATAGCCACTTTCCCCATGTAACTCCATTCTTATGCTGTCCCTGGGGAATGCATAAGTCAGCCGTTGTCATTTCCACATGCTCAAGAGGAAGCTAGAAAGAGGAAGTGTAGAAAGATTTGCTCATACTGTAGCTGCTAAGTGGTAAGGCTGAGCTATGGCTCCAGTTATATGATTCTTATTTCTGTGCTTTTGCCACTTTAGATTGCTGGTGTGTGTGTGTGTGTGTGTGTGTGTGTGTGTGGACACGCACATACAGTGAAGCACCCAAGTTTCCAGTGATTGCTACCTAACCACAGTGTGATCCATTCAACTCTTTGTATTTGAAGTATGTGATTATGTGATTTTATTCTTTTCCAGCCCTGTATTTTACTATATAATATCACATTATTGGCTCTAGAATTGTCACTGAAAAAGAAAATAAATGAGAAAAGAGGACATTAACAGAAAAAAGATAAGCTTTTCTAAAAAGTCACACGTCTGCCACCCTTGAGTTGGAGAAGTTTCTTAGGCTGACACACCAAGTTCTTGTGTCTGCTCGCATACACAGGTGCATACTCTGCAGGAGGACACTGGTGAGTTTAACAATAACAGCGTTCAGGCTTCCACTCCTCCCTTCTTCTCAGCAATGAGCTCGCAGTTCTTATGTGGAAGTGACCAGTGGAACAACAATCAGGACAAAAAGGCAGCAAGGATTTTCTTGGCAGAAGCAGCAGCCCAAAGAACTAAAACAAACTTGCACACCAGGGTTATGTTGTTCCTGGACCTTGGAGAAAATAGCTGACATACAGAGGTCTGAGTTTTACCAGGCAGAGCCTTTCCCTCTCTCTTCTTTCTGACTTGTTCTATGACATGAAGCCTTTGGAGAGAGTAAAGTGTTATCTAAATTTTTAAGTGACAAGTCCCCTTCTCTTTCCTTGTCATGAGTTTTATCAAGAAGTAAGGTAGATATATTATGCTCTGTAACCTTTATTGCAGTACAGAAGTTGGTCACAGATAGAATAAACTAACATTTTCTATGTATATAATGTATTGTTCCTTAGAAGAGTCAATGTTTTCGAAATAGCTTAGCCATGTGCTGGTCTCTGTCTGTTGCTCTTGTCCAGCAGCAAGAGTTGCAGTATCTGCTGGCTGCTCTGGGCTATTCTGCCTCCAAGGAGGACTGGGAGTATCCACCAGTCCTATTTCAGCAAACCGTTGTGTGGGACGATTGCCTGCTTGTGGGAGCCTGTGCAAGAAGCAGATGTGGCTTTCTAATCTGTAACAGAGAGGAGGAAATAAGGCTAAGGGACCCACTTAACTAAAGCCTTCTTCCAGGGAGTCAGCCAAAGTCACTACCAGCCTCATTAAGCTGCTTTGCTTTCTCTTATGACACCCCAATTCTGTGGCCACAGCAAGTTCCACATAAAATTACATGCATTCATCTAATAATGGCAATCATATATACATATAGGGGCTGGTGAGATGGCTCAGTGGTCTAAAGCACCTATTTAAAACAAGCTTAGCACAGCACAGGGACTGCGGTTCAATCCCCCAGCACCACATGCCAGCCAGCCCCCGCCCCCTGGTGGGCTGAGCTGAGCTGGCCACACACACACACACACACACATGCATAAATTAAAAAAAAATTAAAAAAATCATATATACATATATACACTAGATAAGAGAACCGTATGGCTCTGAGACCGCTAGACTCTTGACTGTGTCAGTTGTGATCTTATCTTGGGGAAACAGCAAACACACAGACGGCTGTGAAACAGAAGAGCAGAGGATCAGGGAGATACAATCTAAGCAGGAGGACCTCTTAGTGGCAACTTTGAAGATAAATTTAGTTTACTGTAACATATATAAAATACATGAGATCTCAATAGAGGCAGAAAAGATATTTAATGAAATAAGACATTCATTTCTCATACAAGCTCCCAGTAAACTAATATTAGAGAACCATTTAATTTGACAAGGACATATATGACTAATTTCTTATGAATGGTGAAACAATACTTGTCAGACCCCCACCTGGACAGAGAAAAAACACTCCCTGAGCTGAGCCACTGGCTGAAGTTGCAGAGACACAGAGATAACAGGGAGGTGGAACTTGAAAAAGGAAACAAAGGAGCAAGGAGAGTGTGCCCTAGGCAGCCTTACCTGCAAGGTGTGGATGTCACCAAGAGTCCCAATTGCCCCAGACTCAGAGGAAAGTTTCCTCATTCTCCCTGCCATAACCCTGCCCTATCTTAATGTCCCTGTGAAACCTCCCCTCCACCCATCACTCTGGCCTGATGTCCTTACGCCCCTGGCCAGCCTGTACCTGCGCTTGGGCAAACCTTGCTTATTGCTTCAACTTTGCCTGACTTGGTGGTTCCAGTAATGCCTCTGTTTTTTTCTAACAATACTTCCTCTAAATTCAGGAATAAGGCAAGGCTGTCTGTTCTCACTTCTATTCAAGATTGCCCTGGAGTTTCTGGCCATGGAACATGGCAAATTAAGAATAAAATATATCCAGATTGAGAAAGAAGACATTGTTTTTTCTACAACTGATGGGATCATCATCTACGGGGGGAAAGCTGATGGAATCATACTAGAAATAAGTACAGAAACAGTAACAAGATCAATACACAAAAATCCACTTGTGTTTTATACAGGAACATACTAAGTAATAAAAAGGAGCTAACCATCATTTCAGCAATGTAGAAGAACCTCAAAATCATGCTGAGTGAAATATTAGACTCTTCAATTTATATGGAATTCTGGAATAGAAAAAAAAATCTAGCCAATGTTGATAGAAACAGGATCTCTCAATATCTGAGGTGAGAAATGAGGGGCATTTACTTCAAGTAGGCACAAGGGAACTGTCTAAGTTAATGAAAGTGGTCTATGTCTCTATAGGAATGCTGATTACAAGTGTGTATGCATTTACTAGGACTAAGCAAGGAAAGTCTTTAGTGTCTACATTTCACTGTTTGTTTTTTTAAATTTTAGGACACAGTCTACAGGGTCTACAGGGTCTCACTGTGTAGATCGCACTTGTAGTGATCCTACTATTGATAGCCTCCCAAGGGCTGGTAGTACAGGCGCATGCCACCACGCCCAGTCTCAGTTGCCCTCTCAGGACACCCTGGGGGCGGGGCCATGGCAGGCACGGGGATCCAACTCCCAGTCCCTGCATCTGTCTAAGCTGGTGCTTTAATCCGCTGAGCTATTTGGCTGGCCTTTATATTTTACTGTTGTACACAAAAGCTCCCCTTTCCCTTTCTATCTTACTCTCTGTTAGTGTTAGAGCAGCTGTCTGAGCACTATACGTAGTTTGTTCACAGTATTTCTTTTTCTTTTGGATCCCAGTCTTATGAAAAATAAGGAAACTACCCTTTAGCTTTAAAAACTATAGCTCATACACACCTATAATATTCAATAACGGAACTTAGAAAAAATGGGGTATACCTATGAATGTCCATTTTGTATCTGTGTATTCAAAGTGGTTGGAATAGATATATAGTTGCATTCTCTTAATGAATAGAATGATTTGTTCTAATGGTGTTTGTAAATAGGATCACAAGTCCGCATCTTGTACAGCAATTAACCACTAAGAAGAATATATGCAGTGTATTATTTGTTGAAACTGTACTTCCGATTTGATTTGAAACTGTCTCATTGCTATATGTTTATCAATAAAACTTTGAAAAAAAAAAAAACAACTATAGCTCACCTGGATGTTGAGTTTTCCAACCCTTAAAATTTTGCGTGGATTGCTATTTACATTGCTTCAATTACTATCCAAAGACACTTGGAATCTAGTCACATCCTGCTAGAGAGGTAGGAGAGCTCAGCAATTTTCTCTTTCCATTGGTGATAATCAAAAGAGGTGACTGCCATGGTGACCCACACTTATAATCCCAGCATCTGGGAGGCAGAAGCAGGAAGGTCCCCAGTTTGAGCCCTGTCTGGGCAACTTAGCTACTTAGTGACACCCTGTCTCAAACTTTACAGAAAGAGAAAGAAGGAGTTTGGGGGATGTAACTCAGCGCAGACACTAGGTTCGGTTAAACATTAGTGTTTTCACTGTTGTGGTCCGGGTTGTTGAGGATACATCTAAATTCTGAAGTGCAGGACTCTGTATCTTGCAAACTGTTTGGATGCAAATGTGATTGTCACACAAGTATAGACAGCTGCCTGTCAAAGGGTAATGTACATGCATGTGGTTCCTGATTCCAAGAGTTTCCCTGAAAACGTATGTTTTACATGGCTGTTTGATATGTATATAAGTCAAAGAAGGTACATTATAAGCCTATGCAAGAAAAGTGAATTCATATACTACAAAGCCTCAATAAATGAAATATTTGGAGTCCAGGGTCTAGAGACTCTTACATTTTTATAGGCATGTTGACAGCATTGAAAAAGCACAGTGCGAGGCTCCAGAACTTTCTCTTAAATGGCCTGCATTTGGTATGATCAGTACATTTGTTTTCTCCGCAGTACTTATTCAGAATGATTTTCCTGTGGAAAGTGGCAACCATCTCCCTGCTGCTCCTGTTTCCCTGTATCTTTTACAGTCAAAATACTTTCTTTTAGAGTCCCTTTTATATAGCTGATTCTAATAAATGGTAATAACAACACCATCCTTTTGTCCAGCACAAAGACCCGGTTGGGGTAAAGGCACAGTTAGCTGCTCACAAGAACATAGCGTTACGGCTCCAAGTAGCATTTTAGGGAACACATTGAGCTGTGAACTTACAATAAAACCCCAATTATTCTTTTCACCCTATTTTAGCAGCATTTCAAAAAGCAATTTATGTCATTGGCAGGTGGTATGGTGATTTGTGGATTACTTACTGTTTCTCTGTTAACTTTTAAAGACTTTGGGTAATGCCTTTATTGTAGCTCAGTGGTCAGGATTGTATTACATTCCAAACTCAGAACTCGGCATATTCTCCATCAGATTTTTTTTTCCATTCAAGTTGTATACCAGATAGGTTTTTTGAGATTCTGCTTGTGTGGTGGATTGACAACTGATAATTAATTTGTAACACCCAGCTGAGCTGAACCAGTATGGTTCTGGGGGTGAGAGGCCCACCTGAGGATTATTGCCAGCGGCATAAAAGGCAGAACTGGAGAGGAAGAAGTTTAGAAGCTGTAGGGAGCTGTTGGTTCTCCTGGTTTCTCCTGCTGGATTTCCTGATATGAATGATGCTGGCATCTGTCATCTTCCAAGGAGCTTGGAGCCTTGGCTTTGTTGCAAACGGTTCACTTTGGGGGAGCTCTGGTTTTTCTTCGAGCACAGCTTCCTGGCTCTAGAGGGAAGATGGTACACAGCTTGGTCTCCTGGAGAAGCTTGTCATGCTAGTTTTCCCTTCCTGAGCTCTGCTGTTATCATCAGAGGGGCTCAGGACCTTGCTATGGCTGAGGATGGCTTTGGTGCTGATAATGGGGAATGAAATTCCCAACCTGAAAGATATCTGGGCCAAGTTTGTGTTCTCTAAAACCAAAGAATGGATTTTAGGAACAACAGAGGTTAAGAGCAGAATATATTTATTAGGGGAAAGAAAGCTTCTGCCTGAAAGAGTGACAGAAGAGGGACCTGAGCAGGTTGCCCAGGAAGCTATTACTTCTAGGAATCTTTATAGAGTAAAACCATGTGGTGAGGCAGGTCTAAGGTGGGACATGGGAACTAGCTTAGGTGGGCATGAAGTGGAACAAAACTACGGCCAACCAATAAGGTTACAAGCATCTTATTTTATTTTTATTAATTTTAATAAGAAAGAAATACCAATGAGACAGTTTCAAAGCAGGTTAGTAGGACAGTTATAATAATTAATATATTGTATATTGTTGTCTTCATAGTAGTTATTTAGAGTACAAGATGCAGACACGTTATCTATCATTGCTCAGGTAAAATTGATTAAATCCAGGACCATATGAAAAAGTGGGAGGGGCTGGGGAGGTAAGAGGCAGGGGAGATAGCTCAGTAGAATAAGCACTTGCCTGGCAAGCACAAGATCCTGAGTTCAATCTCACGTACTGAAAAAAAAAAAAAAAGCCAGCTTTTATCTCTCTGGCTTCCAGTTGATTGATACTTCTTTAGAATATCAATCCTGTTGCCCATTCCTAGGGAAGTGTGTGGCTACATTTGTTTACTCTTTTGTCCTGAGGTCTAGCCCACAGCAGGGGTGTCTGTCTCTCCCAAAGTTGCAGAGTCACCTTGTCTTCCATATTGCCTCCTTGAGAGACTAGCCTTGTCTGAGTGCCTATAGTATTTCTATCTAATTTAGCTGCTGCAACAGTAGTTTTGGGGAGCACTCTGGTTCTTACTTTGGGTCTCACTCCCTGGCTCCAGTTTCGATCTCTCAGCTGGCTGGCACTGGTTCTTCATCCCGCTGGCACGGACTTTCTAGCTTCCACCACTGTCCTTTGGGCCTTCCCAAGGCATGTCTGTGAAGAGGGCCTGCGTGAGACGTTGCCGTGGGCTTTAGGCCTCCAGCTGGACTTGTGGAAGACATTGTTACGGGCCCTAGGTCTTCAGCTGGACTCATGCAGGACATTACTGTGGGATCCAGGCCTCAGCTGGATTCTTTGATCTTTAGTATGTGGGCGGACTTCCTACTTGTATATGATGTTTTTTAAGTGATTCATTATAAAGTAATCTTATAAAATATGTATCCTATGTTGTATTGTTCCCTTTGCAAAACTCCAAACTACAACAGCCCGTGAAAATACTAGTAACACATATTAATTAAATTATTCTTGCACTGAGGTGATGTATGTTCAACTCAAAGTGAACTGTCCATCCTCAGAGGCCCTAGAGCCCCAGAGCATTCCACCCCCCCAACCCCCCCCGCAGCTGCCCTGCAGTCAGGAGCAGCAGACCTTCACAAGTGGAGTGCTGTACCACCAAAATCTCTTTGTAGTTGCTCCTGTCTTTCCCAGTGGCCATTTCCCAGCTCAATCTCTTTATCTTTTTCACAAAAGGGTATTCTGGTCATTTTTGGTGTGCTAACAGAGGAAAAGAGGTTGTGGTAGCTGATACACTGTGTCAATTTGAGGAGTCTGAAGCTTAGCTGGATTGGTCCAACGACTTCACACTCTTGGGCATGGAGGTCCCACCCCTAGGATATGGAGGGCCTGCCCTAGAGTGACTCAACTCAGCACTTACAGGGTATACAAAGGGGTTGAGGAAGGCTTGTGCAACTGCTTCCTTGGAGGAGCTCTGGTCTTCACAGTCAGCATGGAAGGAAGAGAGACACGCTTGCTACACGCTGCAGCTGTTGCTCCTCCTCTGCTCTCCACTTTTTTCTGCTGCCATGAGCTACTGCCTTCTGCCCTACAACTAGCCGAGTATGGACTGAAACTTCCACAAACTGTGAGCTAAATAAAACTTTCCTTCCTTAATTTTGGGTGTTGGGTATTTTGTCCCAGCAACAAGTGAAAAGTAACAGGGACAGAGGTGTAATTGATGGTCAGTGTAGCTTGGTCCCTCATGATCCTTTGACTGTCTGGCTGACCATCACTGTGGGGCCTTTTGCACCTTCGGTTGACTATACCTTTTTCCTCTCTCTGCATCTCTTCGTACAGTGCCACTGGTAGACACATGTAGGGACTCAACATGTGTTGGAAGAGCAAATGAATATCTGCTTCTTTTATATGGTGTCCCTTCCTTCACAGGAGTACTTGGGTCAGTGCTCTTTAAGGATGGTACCTGAACATAGGTTTAATACATTTGTTAACATTCTGTTTCCAAAAATTGATATGCACAGAGAATCCCTCATTTGAAAAGTCAAAAATCTGAAATGCCCCCACATCCGAAACTGAACGATGGCATGACACAAGTGAAAAAGTCTACACTATGACTTTTCGCAATGACCATTTGTTTCACGTACAAAATTATTAAAAATACTACGTAAATAACTCTCAGTCTGTGAATACAATATGCATATGAAATAAATTGATTTCATCTTTAGACCTGGGTCCTATCCCTAAAATATCTTTTCTGTATGTATAAATATTGCAAGACCTGGAATCAATGACAATACTGCACACATTTCAGAGGAAGGCTATTCAATTTTTATTTTAAATTTGGTTGAAATAACTATAGAAAATGAGGTTAAATATCATATTCATACAGGTGAAATTGTTCTCCATACTTTACATGTTTATTTTGCCTTCTGAGTAGTACACACTGCTAAAACTTCTGTTTGAAACCCAAGTTTTTCTCTCAGAAGTCTGGGCTTAGTGTTTTATGTGTAGAGGTCCCCATGGCCAGGTTCTGTGAGTGCACTTCAGCTTCATATTACAGATAATTTCCTTAATCCCATACAAAATTATGAAAGCAGTATTTATTTATTATGGAAATGTACTGTAGAGAGGTATGAAGGGGACTTGAGCTTTTCTCACCCTCATTTTTGTGCCAGTAATTCAACTCCAGAGAACCACTTTTGCCATTTTGTTTTTCTGTTTTGATACAGGATCTCACAACATGGCCTGTGGTACCAGGACTTGAACTCAGGACCTTGTGCTTGCCAGGCAGGCACTTATGCTACTGAGCTATCTCCCCAACTCAGCATTTTCTTGATGAGTGACTTCAGATGATGTTTCACACACACACACACACACACACACACACACACACACACACCCCCCTCCAATTTCATGCACATAACCTCCTGGTAGAAGCACTCATGTGTCCCTCAGCCTCCATACGCCGAGTCAGACTTAAACGTGCCTCATGTCTGTTTCCTCCTAAGGCTGTTACTGGCCTTTCTGTTCAGATCTTCTGTAGACTTTTCTCAGTGTTGGTTTCTCCTCATAACGTTTGCATTCTGCTTGCCTGTAAAACCAGTGTCTCATTAAGGGTGTCAAGGTATGCTGCCAGCCTCAGCAGTGGCACACTTCTTCCATAAACCAGGCCCCTTTGGCCCCTTTGGCCCCTGTTCTCAAAGGCTTCTGAGTGTGGTGAAACTAATCCAGGGGAACCAGGTTCCTAGGTGGTCCTTCCTAAGCATAGGAGCTCTGTGCTCAAATGAAAGATTTATATTTTGTACCCTGAAGCCTGTTGGTAGGTGGGGTCTTCCTGATCTTCAAATTCCTGTGAGGTATCTTGATTTCTTTTTCATGACACTAATCTCTTTAGCCACCATATTTCCTTTACATGTGCATCTTCTCTGGCCAAGCTGAAGGGTTTTCAAATCATTGTGCTCTGCCTTTTGCTTCTGATTCTCACCATGAATCTGACTCAAAGAAGCCTGCGGTACCCATGCCACAGACTGAATGTTAGGGAGTCCCTAAATTTAGCCTCACCCAAAGTGTTAAGGAATGGGCAAAGTGTAGACAAGCTATTTGCCAGAATTTAAAATGCATGGCTTCTCAGTGTCCAGTAGTTTCCTTATTCCTATCTGAAACCTCTGGAGTAATCTTTACTCGCTATGGTTTAGTCTTTTGAGCTCTCACTTAAATCATTGATCAATTTCTGCTTATAGCATTCTAGGCTCCTCTAACACAATTATCTAAACTAGTCCACATTTCTCCATAAACCAGTTCCTAAAGCTTATGAACCACTTGGTTGTGTATAGTTACAGCCATGATACCTCCTCTCCAGGAATAATTTTCTACATTAGCCAGCTTTTCTATCATTTGACCAAATCCCTGCTATGTAGCACTTAAAGGAGCTGAAATTTTTTTCTCTCAAGTTGCGGAGGTTTCAGTGGGTCACTGGTTGACTCCAAGGCAGGAACAGCACAGTAGAAGGAAATGGTGTCGCGGAGCACAGCACATGAGAAAGCCAGAGAGGAAGGGACAGGCTTGGTCTCTGTGGTCACCCCTAGGGCCCACCTCCTCCAACCAGGCCCCTCCTTAGTAGCCCTCTCGGTTACACACTCATAGTGAACCCTTGATGAGGTTAGTGCCCTCTACTCCCTTCTCTGGGAGTTTTTAACTCAGTCAAGATGAATCAGAACATCTACCTTTTCTGTCACACTGCTTTTTATTTTTGGGTTAAGACAGAGACTTTCTATGTAGTTTAGGCTGACTTTGAACTCACCATGTACCCCCAAGGTGGCCTTGAACTCCCAGTGATCCTTCTGTCTCAGCCACCTGAGTACTGGGATTATGGGCATGTTCTGCTGTGCATGCACACACTGCTTGCTTTGGGTATAGTTCTAATCATGGGCAGAAAGAATATTAAAGAACCTTATCAGTCAGGGTATTGGCCACAGACACCCAGAACATACTCTAGTTGGTTTATGCAGATGAGGCAATGGGGTAATTTACAGATCATCTGGGAGAGTCAGAGAGTCAGGTTTGTTAGATGTGTGACAAAGACACTGCCCAGATCCCACCATCTCTGTTCTTTCTGAGATCTCCCAGCTGTGCTCACCTGGCACTGGCACTGCAAACTGCCTCATGGATGTTGGAGCCACAGTGCTAGCACTAGGGTCTCTGCCCTGTTCAGTGGCTGCTTCTGCAACATCCATCTTTCCGAGTCTTTACCATGCTGGATTTTCATGGTGACATCTCCCTTTATGTGACTGCTTTTTGAATTGAGTTCTTGCTGAGATGCAAACAATTAGTCAAAGTAGGTCCACATGCTTGCTTTTTAGCTGCAGAAGAAGTAACACAAGTAAGCACCTGGCTTCTCTCGGAGGAGGCAGAATTCACAAAGAAGGCTCTTCTCCTGCAAAAGGTCCTGGGTGGCCACAAAGATGACAAGATAGCCACAACAGACCCCTCTCCTCAGAGGCTTTGAGTTCAACACACTCCTCTGTTATTTGTTGAACTTTCACCTATCACCTACACACTTAGCTTATATTCCAGTCTTTCTTTCTTTTTTTTTTTTGATTTTTTTAATTAATTTTATTGAGAAACAAATAGCAATAAGATAGTTTCAAAATCAATTAGTAGGACACTGTCAGTAATTAATACATTGCATAGTGTTGTCTTCATAGTGGTTATTCATAGTATAAGATGAAGATGTGATATCCTGTCCAAACACCATTAGTACAAATCTTTCTTCTCTTTGAATTGAGAGAAAGTAGCTGTATATCTATCCTATTTTGCATATACAGATACAAAATGGTCCTTCCTTTGTACCCCCTTTTTTCGTTTAGTTTTGTCAGAGATGGGTATTCCATTGCCATTTAAATATTGTAGGTGCATGAATTCAGACAAATAACCCAATATATTCCAGTACTCCATAATAGTAATGGGTTATCTGTAGGACTGGCAATGTTAGAAGTTGTTGACTTGAGCCTTTTATAGCTCAGCGTATTAATATGGCTTTACTTTTTATACTTCATTTTTATACTTTTCTATTGGATGATTAAGACCAAGATAAAGCAAGACCTATATAACGAGAAATGTAACTTAAACTTGCTTATTACTAGCTGCTGGCCAGAATATCTTGACTGCTATAAGTACTGCCATTATCTACAGAGTGTGCAGCCTTAGGCATGTGGTATGAAAATCATAAAGGGCCCCCAGCCCCCAGGAACCCAACTGATCCAGGCAATATGCTTTATGGACATCGTCATCTAGATCTTTCCTAATTTAATCTAAATGACTAATTTGCCCATATTTTGTAAGGTATGTATTTGATGGCCAAGAATTAAACTAATGAATCCATGATTCTGGATGAAGTCTGTTCCCAGTGTTGCACTCACTATTCCGTAGGTGACAGGATTCTCTGACAAGGGTTATTTAAAGATAATGGAAAGCTTATTGTGGCCAGCCAGAGAGCTCAGCAGATTAAAAGTGCCTGCTTAGACAGTGCGGTGCATGCCCCACCCCCCAACCCTGGGGCTGCACTGAGCCAGCAATTGAGACCGGGCATGGTGGCATGCGACTATAATCCCAGCACTCGGGAGGTTGAAAACAGGAGGACCCCTAAGAGTCCGATCTGCGTAGTGAGACCCTGTAGACCCTGTACTAGATGCATAACCTTCTCACAATCTTCAGTGAGACATCCTGTGATCCATTCATCACTTTCCTTTATAATCATGTTTCTCCCTTTGTGTTAAATATGTGTACTCTGTGTGTGGTTTTCACAGGAGTCTGCAGATTTTCAGTGGACTCAGAGCCTATTGTGCCATACCTTTATGTTCTTGTTTATTATTTTGAGACTTTGATGAATTCTTGAGTTCTATTTTGGCCTTGTATTTAAGTTACATTTGCATCACCATCCTGACAATGTTAATTGGTGAGATACATTTAAAATTATTTATTTATTTATTTATTTATTTATTTATTTATTTGGTATGAGGTCTCACTATGCAGCTCTAAGTTACAGTGATCTTCCTATTTCAGCCTCCTCAGCACTGGAATAACAGATGGGTGCCACCATGCCCATTTTTGGTGGCCTGCATGGCTCACCCAGGATTCCCAGGCCTGCATGTTGTGCAGTACCAGGGATCAAACCCCAGTCTTTGTATTGCCAGCCATGAAGCTATCTTCCCAACCTTTGATGAGACACATTTTTTATAGTAGTCCATAAGAACTCTTTGGAAGCCACAGGGACCAAAACATTCATTTTGGAGGTAATTAAATTTCTTTGAGAGTAGGAGCAATCTTACATTCTTCTGTATACCACTGGTGCCTGGTGCAGTTTCTGGCATATAATTAAGAAGTATTGACATCCAAATGAAATTAGGTGCCATTTTTTTATGACTTTTAAAAGCAGTTGTTATAGCAAGACCTTGTCTCAAAAAGACAAAAAAATAAACGCAGTTAAGTTCTAGAACCCAAGAAAGAGCAGCATGTTTTCAGACAGCCAAGTCTATTCCTAGTTCCCACTGTCATTTATTTAAGATGGAGCCAAGATAGTAAGATTGGCATTGGTAAAGCTATTTTACCTTATTGCTATTCTGTTTGTTTTCATTTTTCAAAAATATGTGCTATTATTTTTGTAAGTGCTTCCATAGTTTTGTTTTCTATGAGACAGTTATATTTGAGGAGTTAATGTAATTTAAAACTAGGAGAATTCATGTAGATTCTGGAGGCCCAAGCTTGGACACAACAGGAGACCTCAAATATGCAACTGAACAAGGAAGTGGAATGCACAAGCCTGCTTCGAGTGATGGAACAGTATGATGTGTGTAGTGAACAGAAGAGTCTTTCCGCCTACTTCACTCAGGAATTATACATGGAAGGTGCGTCTCTGGAATGGCTCTACAGGCTCATGAGATGTATTTCCCTGTTTCTTCCTCAGGAATTGGAACATAATGCCTAACAAATGTTGACAGAATGGATCTGTGAAGGAAAAGAAAAAAAAGGAAAAAAAAATCCCTGAAATTTCTTTCAATTAAAAAAAAAAGAGAGAAAATCAAAAAGGCCTGGGAGGAGATTCATTTCTTTAATGTGTGTGTACTTTTTTATGTTTGGGGGATAAGCTGAATAGTTTGTATGCTTGGATTAAAGTTCCTGCCCTCCAATGGAGACAGGAGAAATTACCTATCTGTGCCCTGTCCTGCCATTTGTCTGTCTATCCAAACATACCTTCGTGCATGTCCTTGCAGACTACAGTATGTGTGAAGGGACAGTAGAGTCTACCTGAGCACATACGGACTGGCCAAGTGTGAACTCACTGAAAAGCTTGCATAGATTTCAAATAAACAAACACACAAACAAACAAACACAAGTAGCAGCAAGGCACCCACAACTCCTCAGATTTGTTTTATGCACTACTTGTGGCAGAGGCCTGGTGACTGCCTAGAATTGAATTTGATGAGAAATCAGGTGCTGTACAGGCAGAAATAAAGACAAGGCTTCCAGAGGAGTTATACAGAAGCAACTTAATGCTAACCAAAACTGAGGTAGCCTGAAATCCTCAAACCACTGGCCAAAACAACAATAGCTTGTTAATACTGTGGAAGAAAATGCAATGTATGTAGGAGGAGTATGGCCCAAGGTTATGTTCTTGCCTTTTTTTCTTTGAAATATGGATGGTCACCACTTTTTTCTTTCTCCTCTTCATACTCCTGCATGCCTAAATCTTCCCTCCCTCCCTCTCCCTCTTTACTTACTATTTTCCTATGACATAAATCAGGGAATAATAATTTTGCAAAGTTATATGACAATTATAGCATTATATGTAGGAACCAGAGCAGCCTGGGCCCCTTTATTGTTGTTTCAAATGCTTATATATTTGTTGTTTACATTAATTTTCTCATGGTGTATAGTGCCCTTATGAACCAATGGCCCATTTCTCATCTGTCAACATATATTGATTTTAAAACAATATACTATATCTTTTTAGATAGATGCTTTATGAAGGTCATAGCCTTATTTTGTTCCCTACTCTATCTTAAGCCTGAGCCCAGTGGCTTTGATTTTGAATACACTAAAAGATTTGTTGTAAGATTACGTGAGCAAAGGAATAAAATACATAAATAAATAAATAGAGCAAACACATTTGAATACAACAAATGGCATAGATATAATAGAAAGTGTATAGGTTGTAGGACCAGGTACACTGCTATTCCAGGGCCTTCATGCCAGCCAGAAGACTGCTCAGGCACTGTGGGAAATGAGTCTTGATAAGCAGGAGCCTACGACATTAAGAATTATCATGCGAGACCTTTGCTTCCAGCAACTGAGGTCTCTGTGATTTGGACTAATGTGTCTTATTTTAGGAAGATGCTTTTAAATATGTGGCTTTGTCTTTTTTCCTTCTGTCAGTTTTACATATGTAAATACAATACAAGTATATAGCATTAGCAGGTATATATAAATTTGGAAGTCTTATATCCCCCTGAAAATGTTTCCCAATTCTAAGATGATTCTCTAGTGCAGTAATACCATGTGCTGTAATTTGTTTTTTTCTCTGCAGCTTTTTTAGATTTGTTGGGATTTTCATGAGTTAAACTAAGAATACTTTATGTGATATTCCAGAAGTAGAGACAACGAGGTTCATAGGATACCAGAATAATTTCATTTTATTCTGATGTACTTATCACTGATGCTTTGTGATGTGAAACCGTGATGTCTCTGCCCAGTACCGTTGGGGAGTCTTCTGTCATCTGTGCAGCTGTTGTAAGGGCTCTCTTGCTCTGATAGGAACTTGCCCCTGAGGGTGAGCAGCTGATCCAGACTGAGTCAGAGGGACCGGGAAGATGGCTCAGTGGAATAAGTGCTTCCCTGGCAAGCACAAGGACCTGAGTTCAATCCCCAGTTCCACCAAAAAAAAAAAAAAAAAATTAAAATAGCCAGACTGAGTCAGTATCGCTTTTTCAGACTTTAACCAGAACTAACAGTGTCAGTCCTTACCCTGTGGTAGAAGTTATAAGAAATACATTTAGGGAACTTTGGTATCCATGTTACCCCATGATGTGAAAGAGAGCTGTCTGTAGGGAGAGAGAATAAAATGGAACCACAGATAGGAGAGGAGAGGCCAAAAGAAGAGGCAGGTGAGCACCATTTGGGTTGCTGGTTCTATTGGTCTCTGAATCCTGCACCTACGTAGCATTTCAAAGGAATTCTTTGTCTCTCTTGGGCCCTGTGAGACAATAACCATGAATCTCTTGTCTGCGAGGCCGTAAGACTGATCTCTTACCTCACTAGAGCTGAGCTGGACTTCTACCAACTTATGCTTTGCTAGTATGTTCAGTTTTGGGTCAGCCATGCTGGGCATAGAAGGGTGCTAGGCATGTGTTTTGGAAAGCCAGCTGTGCTTTATTTGGTATTTTAAGAAGTGGACAACAAGCAGTGCCGTGTGGGAATTAGCAGTGCCAGTGCACCTGGAGAGCCACCGGGTCTGGGAAGGAGTTTAATACCGTAGGAATGCAGGTCCCATTCAAAGCCTTACCTTTGGTTTATAACCAAAGCTATCCACTACAGAACCAGAAATTGGTGAACACCAGTGGTGAGAGATCTCCCTAGCGGGGGTCCCAAGCTTCCTAGGTAGACAGACAGGACAGACAGGAGTCAGGACTCTGAAAGGCAGGAGGACACGCATGATAATAGGAGCGACTAAGTGAGCGGCTAGCCTTACTTCGAGGCTTCATCTGGCGTTAATAATTGTGGCCATTTATCACATCTTGATTAATTATCTTTGGTAAATAAAAAAGCTTCAGTGATTGTATTTTTTTCTCCTTAAAGGTTTATTACTTTTGTTTTTCTATCCATATTTGCAGAAATCTGCCCATTTTTAACAATACTACACCACTGTTCTCGTCACCTTCCTTATAGCTGGCATAAAATACCTGGCACATGTAACTTAAGGGAGGAGAGTCATGTTTGGGCTCACATTCTTAGTTTATAGTGGGTCAGTTCTAAGGCATAGTGGAAGGGCCTGGCTAAGGAAAGGTACTCATTTCATGACAGCCAGGAGGCAGAGTCAAGAGAAGAGCCAGGAAGGGAGCTAAACTCTTCTGGGTCACATGCACATTGACCTTCCTCTTCCAAGCAGACCCCAGCACCTAGTAGCAAGTCAGCTATGGATCCTGCATAATCCAATCACCTTCCAAACACATGAGCAGAGTGCTTTAGCTCTGACCATAACAATTGGCAAAGGCACAGGCTCCTACGTTGAGACCATTCTTATGACAGCAGGAAATTATTACAAGTAGTGAATCAGAAATATTACAAACAGACTAAGCCCATTTTTAAAAATATCCATTTGTAAGAATATCATGCTTTTCTTCTCAAGAATCAGGGAGAAATATTTTAGGAGTTTATAAAATAATAGGAAAAGGGGCCGAGGAGATGGCTCAGTGGAATAAGCGCTTCCCTGGCAAGCGCAAGGACCTGAGTTCAATCCCCGGTTCCACAAAAAA
>NW_004524588.1:11757253-11832213 GCF_000260255.1 Octodon degus
AGAAAAGTAAAATAATAGGAAAGAAAATCATAGGATAAGTCAGTCAGGAATTATTCTATTCATCTGAGACTTTAATCTGACTTGTCAACTTAATAGAAATTAGGAATTCAGGTTATGTAACTATACTTTATAGAAACATATTTCCATCTTCTCTTATAAAACTATATTTACAAATTTTGTTCAATTCAGTTTGAATAAGAGTGTTCATCTGGGACTGAACACCAACTCCAGCACTATATAAAGAAGACTAAAAATGACAATAAGGTGGTTCCTCATTTATCTACCTTAACTGAGAAGTTGAAGAGTCTCCATAAGTATATTTTACAAATAACTGAATATTATTTTTTTAATTACAAAATGTTAAAAATTTTAAGTTTGATGAAAATTTTTGTAAAACATGTTGCATATTTCTGTGTTTTACTATGTAGAATAGCGAATACAGTGAAATATTCACTCATTCATTAGGTACCTCATAAACATGCTATGTTCTGGATACTGTGAAAGATCTGAAGGCTACAAAGATGAAAAACAAAGACATTATCTTGACCCCTGGAGTTTAGTCTTGGTTTTTCAAAAAAAAAAAAATCAATTATTTATTTTTTATTGGGGATGTGCATTATACAAATGATGTATTCAAACGCTTTTGACCCACTTAAGACTCAGCATCTTGACAGCCAATTTTGTAGTCAAATCCAACTAAGTTGTTTGTTTCATGACTTCTAATTTTAGACTCGTATAGTAGAATTTCTACATTAGTGAGTTACAGGAATACTATTGTACACTTTCTTCTGTTTCATGGTTTTGTCCTACACATAACTGAAGTGTTGCTTTGTATATTGCACAAAACAGTAATATGGTTTTACTTTTCTTCTTATCATCAGCTAGTTGTCTTGTTAACATTTAATAATGCTTCTCTTCCCCATAGATTTGTTTGGACATTATTGTCTCCATGGATCTATTTTTGCATTCTATTCCTCCTCCACTCTCTGTTGATCTATCCTTGAGCTTCTACCATACTGTTTTCATTACTCTGGCTTTATAGTGTAATCTAACACCTGCCAGGTTGAGCCTCTTTTGTTCTTCCTTCAAAGTTGGCACAGATATTCATGCAATTGTGTTCTGCCCTATGTGTTTCAGAAAGTCAAGTAGCCTAAATATTATTTTGATTTAAATTGAAATTGCATTACAATTCCAAAATGAAGTTGAATATAATTGACCTCTTCACATAGGACATCATTTTTTAACGAACTCAATATGTTGGTTTGATTTATTTAGATCTTCTTTTGTAATTAATTGAACTTTTTTCTTCCTATAAAGGTCTTGTGTATTCTTTCTTGGGTGAAATCCTAAATAAGGATAAGTTTTGTTGCACTTGTAAGTGGCACGATATTTCTAATTGGCTAGTACTGATACAGAGCAGTTCTACTGAATTCTGTAAATCGCTCCTTCTACATTCTTGAGTTGAATACACAAAATTTGTTTTCAATCTTTTTTATTTGCTAGCAAATGTTCTCAAACTACAAATTTTTAAGTACTTATTTAACTATGTTCCCAAAACTTGGCAGGTAATGTTTTCTTATCTTTCAGTTCTGAGCATTTTATCATTTTTTATGGTATTATTTTTAACCCAAGTCACTTAATGTATTACTTAAGTTTTCCAGCTACATGAGATTATAAAATACTCTATTGCTGAACTGTTTTTTTTTTTTAAGACAGGATCTTGCTATACAGTTCAGGCTGAACTTGAGCTCACTTTATAGCCCAGGATGGTCTTGAAATCTCAGCCTCCTGGCTCTGAATTCTAATTTTATTGTAGAAGAGAATATGGTCTGGATACTATTGGTTATTTGGACTTTAGTACACTTTTGTTTTCTTAAAAACAATGTATATTCTCTGTTGGATATGAGTTTCTCAACATCTGTTAGTTAGAACTTACTAATCATATTATTCAAACCCTTTATAATTTTTGCTTTTTAAAAAGATTGATTTAAAGATTTGTGAGAAGGTTGTTAAAAATCTACAATTAAAATTTTAATTTTCACTGAAGGATGACAGGATGTATTTATAGGAGATAGTCTTGGATATAAATAGTCATTTTCCTTTTTCAATTTATTATTGCTTTTACCAACACATTATTTAACCCAACCATGAAGTTCTTAAATGTAGGAAAATTCCAGGTGGTACAAATATGAGAAGATTCAGTGACCAATCATATGTGAATGGTAAGGTGGTTCATAGGTAACTCTCTAGATTCGGCTTGAGAATCTGGGATGGATGGTACCTTTGTCCATTTATCTTACAACAAAATCCTGTAGAATAAATAAGGTATGAAGAATGAAAATGAATTTTCCTACAGTCTGAGTCCTGGAAAGTTCAAGATCAAGGTTTATCTGTCTGGTGAAGTCTGCTCTCTGCTTCCAAGATGGCACCTTGTTGTTCTGTCCTCTGGCAGGGAAGAGTGGAGTCCTCATTTAGCAGAAAGCAGAAGGCCAGGTGAAAAGGTGCTTAATGTGGCACTGAGCTCCTTTCATAAAGTTTTATATTCCGTTCATGGGAAGGGAAGGGGTGCTCTAGTATCTTAATACCATCATATTAAGTTTGAGCACCTGAGTTTTGGAGGGAGCATATTCAAACCATAGCAGATGGTAATATTAATTAGCCCAATAAGCTCCACCCCTGGAGCTTGCTGAGACAGCAATTGAGACTGTTCGTGGTGACGCATGCCTATAATCTCAGCATTTAGGAGGCTGTAAATAGGAGAATCATCATGAGTCCACTGTAGTAGTGAGATTGTAAATACCCTGTAGACCCTTCCTTAAAATACATTTTAAAAAAAGATAGGTGGAAGGTTTTGAGGGCAGAAAAGGTAGAAAAATTGAAATAAGCAAAGATTATTCATTTGTATCTTTATTAAGTAAATATTTGCTAAGTGCTTTTTATATGACAGGTAGTAAACTAGGCACATTTAAAAATGTTCAGGATAGATTTAAATAAAAGTCCCACAAAAATTTGCTAATGAAGGACCAAATCAAAGTACACATCATAATGTACATATTTGTATGCAAGCAACTGAGAGTAGAAGGCCTTATATAGTAAGTACTAGGTAGTCAATAAAAATAAAAACTATTTAATACTTAATAAAATACTCAATAAAATCTTCAATTATCTCTAGAAAATTTCCCAGTAACAAGATGGGCCTAAGAGAACAGAGTAACAAGACATATAAGCTACAACTGTATTGCAAAATTAAAAAAATACAAATTTACTCTTGTATCTGGAGTGATTCTAAATGTAAGCATCAGACTATACCTACAAAAGCGTGAGGCATTGGCCTTCAGGATTCTTTGAGTATGCATTTTACTTGGATTCTGGATTAAAAAAGACATATTCCTGGGTAGTGCCCTTAGATATTCAGGAGGTCAAAGTGAATGTAAGAGTCTACATTTAACAAGCTCCTTAGCTGATTATCATACCAGAACTATATTTTGAGAAATGTTGTTATTAACTCTCATTAATTCAAATTACAGTTTGTAAGCAAACAACAAAGACAAAACCAAAACAAGAACATCCTGCCTTTCTGGCTGAGAATGCGGAGTTGGGGCCCTTACCTGTCAATTTACTTGGACTTGATCTTGTTTAAGCACAAATTTTCTCCTCAAAAGTATTTGAAAATTTTTTTAATGTGCTAATAGTGTAACATAAATAATCTTCATACACTTAAAATGTATTTCTAGCTGCACAAATAGTCTCCATGGTGGTCTTGTTTTTGTACCTTCATAAAGCTTTAATTTTTACTTCCAGAAAGTCCTCTTTTAGTAGCTGCAGGCTCTGTGATGTCCAGGTTCTTTGCTAGCTCCTTCAATTCTGAAAGAGTAGTTTCTTGATTTAGAAAAAAGATGGCTATGAGTAATCTTTCTATTTTTCCTTCTTTACCAAGAAGAAAAAAAAAATATTTGACTCTGCAAAAATTTTATTTTCTCCTCTAGAAACTTTTAAAAATGTGAGGTAAGGCATAATGCTCTTTGATTTCTGGAAGCATCTTGGGAGTATTCTGAGGGGAAAACTCCACAGCCACTGCTTTTCCATAAGACTTTATTTTATCCCTTCCCCACTTAGGGAAACTACCTCTAATTTGCTTCTTGCTGACAACCAAGGCAGGTTTGGGAAATGGTTCAACTTTAATAAGAGACTCTATGTAGATTAAGACTGGCTTAAATTCAGAATTGCTTGAGGATTAAGAAGCACAAATAAAATTGAAAACAAGATGAAAATTGAGCCAAGTTTAATGCCCACAGTATGAACAAGATAACAAAAACAATTATATATTAATAGACATGAGCACTCTATGGTAGGAAAATTGTTCCCAAACTGAATATTGAATAGATAGTATAGTGGTTAAGCATATAGAATAGTCTATTGTATTTAAGCCAGTTAGAAAATTATAAAAATTTATGGGCATGCAGCATACAAGTGATTTTTCATAAAACATCCTGAGTTGACAACTAGATTAAATGGAAAAACGTGCAGAAGATTGGAAGAGGGCCATTGTGAATGGAAAAGTACACCCTGAAATAGAAATTAGTGTCATGAAACATGAGATTGTTGGAGGATTTGGATTTAATCCAACAACAAAGAAGAGATTCTTACTGCTGCAAAATGAGAGGAGCACAGAAAAGGCTAGGGAGCAAAGAAGGACACAGAGGTGCACATGATATCATAAGCTAGGCGCGCACAAGTATTTAATCAAAAGCAACTGCTATGTTTTGATGACTGTATTTAGTGATTAGATCCTAGATTGTCTCATCTGTTGATCTAATAATGGCTTAGCAAAATATTAGATCTTTGCTCATTTTGAATTGTTGAGACTAAACCCAGGTCAGTGGCCAGTGATACTGCCAGTCTTTTCCAAATATTTATGAACTGTTTGATTGATTAATCATTTTGGAATTTTGACAGGGGTTGATACAGACTTTACTGGCTTCTCATCCTTATACTTCATTTTTCCCCCTTTTACTAGAAAACCATAGTAGTATTTGCCAGACTTAATTTGTGGTTATTAGAAAATGTACACTTAAACTATGATGTGAAACCTCATAACATCAAATAGCTAAGATCATAAGAATCAATTCTATCAAGTGTTGGCAAATGTAGAAGAACTGAAACTTATATATGCTGCTGGTGGATTAAAACTATTTTGAAAAATAGTTCAGCAGTGCCTTGAAAAGTTAAATGTATACTTACCCTAAGATCCATCCATTCTACTCTGAGATATTTATCCAAGATCACAGAAAACATGTACACAAAGACCTTGTATGTCAAAGTGCAGAGCAGTTTATTTGTACAGTAATAGCCAGAAACTGGAAGAAACCTGACATCCATGCATCAGGAGGTAAACAGAGACAGTAAGATCGGTAGCTGTACACAATGAGGTCTCAGTACAGGAAGAGGAGGAATGATTGGTATATGCAACCATATAAATGAATATCAGAATAAGTAGGGGGAAAGAACTAGAATGAGAGGAAGAGAAGATTATAAATATTTTTACTTCTAGAGAATCTATTGATTCAGAAGAGTTCAGTGGTTTCTGGTGACAGATTTGGGCACAGAGGGAAAGGACAAATCACAAAAGGAAAGAAGAATTGTTGGGCAAATAATATTAATTATCTTGATTGTGACAGTGGTTTCAGGAATATATACTGTATTTTTATATGTATGTCACAAGTCATCAAATTTCATCTTGAAATATCTTCAGTTTTTAATGTCAGTTATAGCTCAGGAAAGCTAAATAAAAAGAAAAAAAGTAGAACCTTTTAATTTTAGGAAAAGATTAAACACATATCTGAACATTATAAACATATACCCTTTAACTTACAATGGGTTTACATTCCAATAAGTCCACCATGAGTTGAAAATACTGTAAGTCCAAATGCACTAAATACCCTGAGCTCACTGAGTACCACAGCTCAGCAGCACAACACCCTGGGAGCCCCAGGGGTTTCCCCTTGTGATCTTGTGGTTGACTTGGCTCTGGAACTTGTGGCACCATTCAACATCACGAGTGTAGGATCATACATTACTAGCCAAAAATGATTAAAATTCTAAATTCAAAGCATGGTTGAATGTGTATCAATTTCACACCAGTCTATGGCTAGAAGGCAGAAACATATGTGTTTTAGGATCCCTGCTCAAACTGGCTTCACTTAGATGTTTTGATAAGGAATATATAATTAGTGGCTGGTAAGTAAGTTGAAATATTTGATGACCATAACAATTCTGGCATGGTGACAGCCATGAAAATAGGTCTGGACTAAGCAAGATGATCATGTAATCCACACTACAAAGGATGCAGACCTGCTATGGCAGGCAGTTCTCCACACTGAAGACAAACAATCCAGAATCCAGAAGATGGCCTGGAACCACTGTGAGTTCGTATCAGGAGGCTGAGGCAACTGTAATGGAAGGAAGACCCAAGGGTCTGTCCTGGAAGTCCAAGGGCTGGTGCCAGAGGCTGGAGAATCTGCTTGGGGCCAGAAGACACACTCAAGAAGAGAGGGAAGAACAGAAAACCTCCAAAAAGAACAGTGCCCTGGGAGATGGCAAGGACCCTAGCACCTCTAACAATAGCTGTGTGTCCCTTGAGGAAAGAAAAGTCAAGCTTTCCCAGGAAAATCAGCATGAAATCCTCCCATCCAATTCTCCTTTTATACTTTTGGCATCTCAGGTGGGTCTTCCACCCCCAAAACCATGCTGACTCAATTTACCTGGGCATTTCCACTCAAGTTGACCATTCATTAATCCACCATAGGTATGGATCTGCCAACCTCGTGCCACTTCATGAAGCATACATGTTAAGCTATTTGTATTGTTTCATCTATAGAAGAGTCAGTCTAAAGAGAAAGACTTTCATAATATTTATTACTCTATGCCTTTGAATGTATAGATCACAAAAATAATCTATGGCATCAAAGGATAGCTCTACATGTGCTTTAAATTTTTCCAGAGGTATAATAACTTTGATAAGCTTGTGCACTAGCAATTCAACTTCAAATATGGGGTGGCTAAAGGACTAAGCACCCTAAATGCAGATTCTAGAACGTGTTAGAAATAACCACTGCAAGATGTTCTGAAGCTGAGCTATATTAGCACAACAGATACTGACTGACATTGTTTTATTTGATAAAATAAATAAGGCAGTGGAATTTATTGTACTGTTTAGTAGCAGAAAAGAAGGGCAAAAACCTGTATAGGAAAAATAAAGAACTACTTTTGCTTTTTACAGAGAAGAGCTAAAATAAATATTGTAAAGATGAGACTCTAGGACAGCTTCTTGTGTTTTGACTTCAGCATCATCACAGACTTCCTGTTCTTTTTTCTCTCTCTCTGCAGCACTCTCCTCTGCCTGGCAATCACATTGTCCATCCTGAATTTACCTGCACTGCACCCTCTCAGCTTGTTCACTTCTCTGTTTCCTTTTACCTGAGCATGGACCATAGCCAAAGGTTATGCCTTATAGGTCTTCAAGTCTGGCCTTCAGACCAGCAGTAGTGTTATCCCCTGGGACTGTTAGACACACATTTTCAAATGCCCCTTCCGAGGCAGACAGAATCAGAAGTTCTGGGGGCATCAGCTAGCACGCTGGTTTTACAAGCCTTCAGTTGATTCTGATAGATGCTGATGAAGGAGGCCCTTGTGCTAACTACTTTTCCAGGTTCCCTCCCATAAAGCCACTGTTATTTTGCCCACCACTGCCAGATACCACTTCCAAAGCATAGATATGATTGTATTACTCCCTAGGGCAAATCCTACCACCCTTCTCACTTGTAGGGCTAATAAAATGCAGCGCCCACTGAACTCTTCCAGTGTGCTAGGCTCTGCAGCTCCCTGTAGGGCATGATAAATACTAAAGAAATGTGTGATGAATGGGTGTGTGGCCACCTACTCTTGTGGCGTCAAATTGTGATGGTCTCCATCAGTGGTTCTGAGCCTTGACTGCACAGTACAATTACCTGGGGATTTAATAAAAGTACTCTACCCTGGAACAACTAAGTAGGGATATTTATGGATACACTCTTGCATCATGTTTTTAAAAGCTTCCTGAGTGAATGATACGAAACTGGCTTCTGCAGCCACCATCTCTGTGACTATTGCTCTCCTGCCCTGTTTGTCTTGCAGCTGGTGCCACTTTGTCCCTATTGCAATGGTCACTCCCCTGCCCCAGCTCTATCATTGATCTGGATATGTAAGAACCAGAAGACAGGAGCTGGTTGACTCAGCATCCTACAGATGGCATATTTACATCTACTCCTAACTAAGGTCTTGAGTTTAGAAACTGTCCTGACTTCTCTGTAGTCTACTTGGTAAACAGTAGCCAGAAGAATGAGCCTGTTCAAACCTCAAACAGACTGTGGCATTTACTGTGCTCATAAGCCTCTTTGGAATTAAAAGCAAAAATTCATGCAGTGACTTAAGTATCTTTATTTCCCCCTTCCTTATACCTCACACCCCCATTTCCCCCATTGGTTTTCTGGCCTCTACTCTCCCTCTGGTTTACTCTCCTCTGGCCTCAGCACCTTCTTCTTGGTTCCTTTAGAGCACTGTGGTCTTTGCCCATGCTTGTTCCTGGGTCTATAACCATCCTCACCTTTCTGTACATCATAGACCAAAGACAATCTTAGTAAGACCTACTCAGACTAATCTGTTTAAAACTGCTCACATCTTGGTGCTTCTTCTTGGCTTTATTTATGGTTTATTGTCCACCTCAAACTGCAAGCTGTATGGGGAAGGGAGTTATGTCTATATCTGATGCTTAGAACAGTACTTGACACATAGTAGGTGCTGAATAAAAGCTGATAGAATGAATGACTTCTCGAACCCTATGGTCAGGCTTCTAATCGGAAAGTCCATTTTATAGCTTGAGCCACTGTCTTTTCAGGAGCTGACTAGCTTCTCTGAATACCAGAAGGGCTGAGATGTCCATGTCTACTGCATGGCTTCCAGTCCTTGCTCTGCCACTGTCTCTATTCTGTTCACTCACTGGCTTCAGCCCCCATCTTGACCCTTCTTCTTCAGATACCTATTTCTATGAGCCATATGATATCTAGCCCATGCTAGTGCAGGAAGATTGTGGGCAGGCCCAGTGTTCACATTTAGATGCCATCCCATCCATATCTTGAGTTCTAAATAGACTGTTTCTGTTTTCTGACAGGAACGACTGTGAACTAAAATCTTTCAATCAAGAGAATTTTATCCATATCTATGCATCTATATGTCTGTACTCTGTACCCGCAGAATGTGGGATCAAAGAGGACAGGGATTCTTGTCAAATTTTTGTTCTTTGCTCTTTTGCTGGTTCTTAGAATAGTGAGTTACCCTCTGGACCACATAATGTATAAGGACTTGTTGAATGAATGAATGAATGAATGAATGAATGAATTTCATTGTATGAAGGGAAATGGTGCCATTCCTGAGTTCCTGAGTATGAAAACTGAGTAAGAAAATCAAGGTGAACCAATGATTCCATCTGAAAGAAGGTAGAGTCAGGGCCATACTTCTTGATTTTTGTCTTTGCTGTTCAAATTCATTATTCCTTGGCTCTGAAAAGTGAGTAAACAAGAAGAAAATCAACTTGTGGATAATTCACCTTAGAAATGTTAATAAAGGCACAAAATGACAGTTGGAGTTTCAGAATCATATTATAAAATAAACAAGCATCCATTTTAAACTTGAAAACTTGGCAGTGAGAAGTTTCAGAAGAGCCAGATGTCAGATGGGATATATAAATACGCAGTGGACATTTTTTACTTTTCATAGTGAGAACAAGGCTTAAGGCAATTAGAACAACTGTACAGCAAGCTATATTCTTTTATGATGAAAAGCAGTGATTTCCATGCCTTTCTAAGACAGGCACTATACGAAATATCCCAGGACACAACTACCTTGGGATAAAAAGCTCAGGATACCCCAAAATGCCTGTACCCCATGTTCTCTGCAGAACAGAATTAGTCACAACATTCAAGATGTGACAGCCACCTAAATGTCCACTGAGAGGGGAAGAAAAAAAATTATTTACATATAATGGGGGGCTGGGGAGATGGCTCAGTGGAATAAGTGCTTCCCTGGCAAGTGCAAGCGCCTGAGTTCAATCCCTGGTTCCACCAAAAAAAAAAAAAAAAAAACAAACCCAAAAAACAAAACAAAACCCCAAAACGTATAATGGAATACTATTCAATCTTAAAAAAGAAAAGTTCTGCAATATATCATAACATGGATGATATGGTACATGAAATAAGCCTGTCATATAAGGACAATTACTGTTGGATTCTGCCTTTATCAAGTATCTAAATAGACTTGACTAAATAGTCAAGTTCATAGAATTAGAGTGGAATGTTGCCAGAGTAGGGGATGGAAAATGGTACCTAGTCAGTGAGTGTAAAAGTCCAATTTAGCAAGATGAACCAGCTCTCAAGATTTCTTATATAATCAAGTCCACATCTTGTACAGCAATTAACCACTAGGGAGAATGTATATAATGTGTTAATTATTGAAACTGTCCTACCAATTTGGTTTGAAACTGTCTCATTGCTATTTGTTTCTCAAAATTATGGAAAAAAAAAAGATTTGTTATACAACACTGTACTGATAGTAACATTCCTGTGCTGTACACTTAATTGGTTAAGAGAACATTCTCATGCTATGTGTTCTTACCATTATAAACTAAACAATGCTTAAATATACACACAAAAAAGATAAAGCTTCCAAAGTCCAGCAATGTCTAAGTAACTTTTGGGAGGGTTAGTGGGCCCAGGAAGGAAAATTGTCCCTGCCCGTGGTTTCCAGGCATTACCAACCTTCTAGTCCCCTCATCTATTGACTCTGCTTAGGGCAGGAGATATGCTGTGCTTAATGTATAAGTGTAAAATATTCAGGGTAAGTGTGAGATAGCAAAAAACTTTTGCATTTGTCCTAAATTCAAATTTAACTAGACAGCTTGTATTATTTGCTGAATCTGAATCCTGTTCCTGGTATCACTTCTGAAGTAGTTAGAATTTTTGTACTGTAAAAGGGTTTCACTAAGAATAAGTGATATGTAGGAAAACCTACATATCAAAGTACTTTCATACCTTCTTAACTTACCATCTTTTCCTCCTCATTAGTCTGCAAAGCCACTTTCCATGCTGGATCTCAAATCAGCACTATTTTTTGTTTGTTTACTTGTTTGTTTGTTTGTTTTGAGACAGGGTCTTGCTATGCAGTTCAGACTGTCTTTGAGCTCACTTTGTAGCCCAGTGTGGTCTTGAACTTACCATGATCCTCCTGTCTCAGCCTCCTGAGTGCTAGGATTATAGGCATGCACCACCACCCCAGCCATCACTATTTTTTTTAGCTTATTTCTTTTTCAGTATTACTAAGTAAGTGGATGAGAGAAGAGAAGGTTAGTGCGTGATGCCACTTTCTACTCTGTAAACAAAGATGCCCCATCTGTTGGAGGTTGGAAGCCCAACCTCACCACACTTAGAAGGGTTGGGAAGGCCACAGCAGGGGTGTGTTGGGGAGGACTGCCCTCTCCTGAGTGGAAAACAGTCAACCCTCAGTGTTCACAGATCCTGTACTTGGGACCTAGCCTGTTTTTTAAAATCTATCTGTAACCCCAAAATTAATACTCATGGAACTTTCTTGGTCATTCACAAAAATCACAGACAGGCAAATATCGGAGTTGCCCAGCATGTGTTCCAAGTATAGCCCCAATCTAGTAAAAAATACCTTCTTCTTTCAGTTTTTGTCTTGTAAATAAAAGACTTTTTCAAAGTATATTTAGTGTCCTTTTTTGTTTTCATTTTTGTGGATTTTTTATTTCATTGTGTAAAATGCTCACCAATCTAGTTTGCCTGGTGTTTCTAAGCACAAGAAGGCGATAGTGTGTCTTTCAGGGAAAATATATGTATTTGATAAGCTTTATTCAGGCATGAAGTGCTGTTGGCCATGAGTTCAGAGTAAGTAAATCAAAATATGTGTTAAATTATGTGTTTTTAAGCAGAAACAGACACAAAACAAGGATGCATATTGTTCTATTGATGAAAGAGTGGTGGGCACAGCTTGAAGGAGCCCGACTTGCAGTTCCAGTGGTCATTGTTCAGTTCAGGGTATACAACAAATTTGTAGAACATTCCTACTATGACTGGTGAGAATCAACCCTCTTAAATACTTCATGTGTTGTAGGACTGTGATGGATGTGTCATTAGGCACATGGACAGCTTCAGGTCATGAAGATATATTACTGAGACATTTCTCAAAAGAGGGAGAAACCTGGCTGACTGCGATATTACAACAGGGAGAGGTGGACTCAAATGGAGTCCCCAGTTTTGTACACAAGGAAGGGGATCCTTTGGAGAAAATACCAGAGCAAGCTTTCCTGCTTCTGGCATTTATTTTTCCTTTACAAACTTAATTTTTATTCTTGCTTTTCAAGAAGAAAGTTTCTTGGCAGCAGGTAATGGTACTTATGGGATTTTATTTTGGGATCATGTATCTCTGCATTCCACTCTTAGAAAACTGAAGCAGACAACTAGCAATGGATTGCTTCAGAGCTTGACAAGCGTAGGGTTAAGATGTTTCATGAGATTTTTATTAATATAGTTAGGAAAGGCTAGAAAGAGCCAATTTATCCATGTTAACCCCTTTAGCACATTTTTCCTGAATAACTCAATCATTTATTGCACTGGATCTTGTTTCTTCTGGGAATTCTGAGCAGTGTTAGAATTAAATTACCACCACTCAAACATTTTGTTCTTGTTGTTTTTGAAAGAAAGCCTTGTCCGAAAGGCCTCTCATCGCTCCCTTCCTGGAGCAAAACACAAAGACCCTTGAACAAAGCCAGATAGGTAGGTTAGAAGATGTTCCTCTCTCCAAGCCTTCAATGCTTTAAAATATCTATTACTGGGAAACAGGCATCTCTGGTCCCAGCTGGCTGTGAAGTGCTTAATAATCAGCAGTGTCTTCTTTGACTTCTTCTTACTGTGTGTCAGACTCAGTAGGCCTGGCCCGGGAGGATGGAGAATGAACTTTGATGTTGCTTTTCTGCTTCTTTGCTCTATCTCCCAAATCTAGTCAAGGTCCCTGGTTTTCGTTCTCCATCTTCTCCACTTTCATTTTTAGGAAAAGTCACCAATGAAAGGAGTTTCTAAGAATATAAACTGGTGTGAGCATTTTGTACAACTCATTGGCAAAATCAATCAAAATATCAGAGGCATGCAGCTTTGATCTATCAATCCTGCTTTTAGAAATTAATCCCACAAATAAATGTACAAAGATAGAGGTGTTAAAATGCTCATGGAGTGTTTCTAATAATAAAAACAAACCAACTTCTCTCTCCCCCTCAAAAAAAAATTACCCAAACCAACTTTCTTTTTTTGTGTATTTAGTACAGGGTCTACAGGGTCTCACTACAAAGATCAAACTCATAGTGATTCTCCTATTTTCAGCCTCCCAAGCACTGGGATTATAGATGAGCACCACCATGCCCAGTCTTAGTTGCTGTCTCAGCCTGCCCTGGGGGCAGGGCCAGCTCGGCATGCTGGGGATTGAAGCCTGGTCCCTGAGCCTGCCTAAACAGGTGTTTTAGTCTTCTGAGCTACCTGGCTGGCCCCTAAAAGCAACTTTCAATGTCATATTTGTGACCCATGAGAGAGATAAAGCCCATCTCTGTGTACTGACCTGAAATAGCTGCAACTATATGTGACAAGTTACAGAAAACCTGTAGTATGAGCCAATGTGGAGAAATGAGAACCTTATAGTTTTGTGTGCACAAAACTTATATATAAAAGGGTAATACTCATCTGTGGATCATAGTGATCTCGGAGGCTATGCCAGTTTGATATGAGGTAGATGGGCAGTGAGAGAACAGCTGGTGGCTTTTACCTTTCATTTTAGGTATGCTTCATTGTTTAGTTTGTTATAATACACATGGATAATTTTACAATGTTATCACAATTTTTATGTCTTATTTTCCATTCAGGGAACTCCTGTGGAGAGCAATGGTTGTGCCAACAATCATTTACCTGAGTCACCTTATGTGATATTTTGGGGCTTCATTCAATGCCCAAGTATGTTGTCTTAATATCCATTTTATAGATACTGGATGGATTTCAATTTTTATACCTCATTTATGTGCTCCTGTTGTCTAGAAATCTGTCCAGTTGCTTCCCCAGTAATCTTTGAAGGTCTGGCATGAATTAATCGGAACCAAGGTATACCCAGTGACCTTTGATAGAGTCTAAGAAAGACTCTACCCCACTGTGTGGTAAAGTGATTCAGCTCCTTGTTTCTTTCATTAACCTGGATCTAACAGATCTCACAACTGCTGGCCATGATAAAGCCTAATGATCAACATCAGTCAAGTATATACTGTTTTCCTCCTTGTGCATGTGTTCTTTGAACCACCCATTCCACACCCTGTGTGGGAAAGCCTAAGGGATGATACCGTGGACCTTTGTAGAGCAAGCCGGTCCAGGCCATCTCACTTCTTCTCACTTGAGCTCTCTGCTGCTGTGGACTTCCAGACTTCCTGCCAGCCTCCCATCATTACCTTCACCTCTTTGGAACCTGGGAGTAGTAGGTTTCTTGTTTCATGCTGTTTGGTTTCTCTCCCTCATTCTGTCTCACCTGACACATGCATCTGGACCCTCACTGTTGAGCCCAGTCAGGGCTCCTAGAGGTATAGCTAAGCCATAGCTTAGCTTATGGGGCTCCTAACTGAACAAACTCTAGAGCAAATTGGAAAAAAATCTCAGTACTTGTTCAGCAGGTGTCTGTAACATAGCAACAGATAGCTTTGGAGCATATTTGGCCAGGAAAAGAAGAGATGCCAAGAAGAAGGTTTAGTTAAAAGGGAATTAGTTTATAATTGATGAGAGTGCACAAAGTGGTCATGTATTCATTAAAACTTAATGACCTCCACCTATGTGTTTGGGTGTTATGTATCAACACTATGAGCTTATCCTTGACAGATAACAGGAGCAAGAAAGAAGGACGTTAAAAAAGCAAGATATTAAAGAGTCACGCATATCTAAAACCACAGTGAAAATTCCAGGGGCTGAGGTATCAAAATGTTTTCCATATAAGTTCAAAATACATTTGAAGCCTCCTCAGCATATTTGTTGACATGACATAATTAATTATATGTTGTGTAAAAAATAATTTGATTCATTCAGTTCTACAACCATCTTGCTTCTATGTTTTGAGGATTCTGCATGATTTAAGTACTGAATGGATTAATCCCTTGTGCTCAATAAAGCTGGCGTTGAAGTTCCAAGGCATGTTGGTGCCAAGGAGCTAAACGCTGCTGGGATCTGCAGAACTGACTTTAAGATGTGCACATTCATTCCACCATCTGTTTCCATAGGAGAAAAAGCTTCTTGTTGCTTTTTAAAAATTGTTAATGAAGATACTTCTCTCTGAAGATGAGGTGTAAAAATCCCATTCGACATTAGGTTGTCATGTTTTAAGACATGTAGGAATTAGGTGAGACAGTGAGGGAAGAAAAACTCCTTGTGCCCCAAATTATGGAAACATTTTCATAGAAGACCTCAGGCTGGTGTCACAAAACAGTCAGTGACTATATTAGCCAAGAAGAATCCATATGATGTGTGAATGTCCCTGGAAGAGATGACAGGAAAGAGGTACGGGACACATTAAGACTCAGCTTGGAGAAATGTAGACTAGGTCCATGCAGGAGTATCCTGTAGACAGGGGTGAGTGGATTTGGTACTTCCGGGAGCATAGTGCTTCACCTGTCTCCTTTGTGATTGTTATTTGCATTAAAATAAAAACTGTAGATTTATGCTATGTCTATATGGAATTCATTCCATCGCCTTTCTCCCTGAGATAAGATGCCAGCCAGAACTGTGGCCACTGCTGCAATGGAAAGGCTTGTGAGTTGCTGTTCACCTGCATCCCCTCTCTGTTCCTTGGAAAAAGAGCAACCACTAACATTAATTTGTGTGCTGCCACTTGCCACCCAGTAAATTTTTATAAAGACACATATGTCCAACTGCAGCCCCTAGGCTCGACATGCTTGACCTTGCCTGAGCCATGTTGAGTGAAGGAGATGGCTTGGATCACATATAAAACATATATTAATACATAAATAAAACATTCAATTTTTTTTATTATCACAGTCATTATACAATAAGAGGAACTGTATTCTAAGCCCTGTGCTAGTTGGTGAAGTTAAGGAGATAAAAATGTACCTTTTTGATGAATAGGGACCTCACTGCCTCCTTACAGAGATAGCAATGCCAGTAATAAAGTACAGAATTATCCTTAATCTTCATTCACAAGTCCTACTGTTTCTGTCTCTAGGATACTTCCCCCAGCTGACAGCTGTGTACTGCCTATGCCTGAGTCCATGCCACTTTTTCCTGCTACCTAGACCAACTGTACCTTCTACTCTTGTTCAGTGCAACCCCTTTACTTTCCTGTAACAAGAAAGACCTTTTTAAAAAATAGAAGTCATGCCACTATCCTATTCAAAACCTTACAATAGTTTCTTGTTGAAATTCCAACTCTTTATATGACCTCTGTCTTTCTTTCTATCCCTCTGATACATCACATTGGCCTTGTTTCTCTAGCTTATTCCTGTCTAAGGACCTTCTATCTGCTCTGCCTCCATCTAAACAGTCTTCAGTGCATCTTCATGTGATTTGCTGGGCCTCTGCACAAACGTTCCTACTTGGACAGCCCTTTCCTAACCATACTTCTTAAAGTATGCCTCCTCTGATCTCTACATATTATCCCATTCTAGTTTTCATAGCATTGATGTCTGAAAAAAATGAGATCTGTCTTCTTGTCATGTGTATGCTGATAATGTGTTCTTCACTGAGATAGAAAACTAGAGGACAGCAGGGACTTGGTCAAGTTTCTCCTCTATCACTTGGGCACAGTCAGTGTCAGTTTGTATTTATGGAGCAAATGAATGACTGCGTGTGTGTGCACAATGGAAGCATCAGTATATATTTTTATGGTCCTTTACTGGCCATATTTGTAGATGAATTCTAACACTAACTAGGATAGAATCATGTACCCATTAGGAGGCTTTCAAAAATGAGAAGGGATGGCAGAGATCTATTTTGTTTATATTTTCATGAAATTGTATTTCAATTATGCTTTTGTGTCTTTTCATAATTAGTACCTTAGTGAACAATTATTCCAAATATTTACATGGTGCCAGAGAACATTCAAGATAAACCAAAGTCCAGAAAACAAATTATTTATTTATTTATTTTCATTTGTGTACTTTGGTACAGGGTCTCACTATGCTGATTGGACTCACGGTGATCCTCCTGTTTTCAGCCTCCCCAGCACTGGGATCACACAAGTGTGTGCCTGGACTCTATCACTGGCTCGGTGTGCCCCAGGGACAGGGCTGGTGCAGTATGTGGGACCAGGGATTGAACCCGGGTCCCTAAGCTTGCCAAAGCAGGCACTTTGTCTGCTGAGCTATCTCGCCAGCCCAACAAATTTTTCTTTTAGATTACAAGTAAACCCAGGAGGTAAATACAAGACAGAAAATTGTTGCTATCACATACAAATGTTTTTGCTGTTCCATAAAGAATTTTATTATGGCAATTTGTACATAAGTCAGAAAATTGTTAATCAGAGTGCATTTGAACATTTTTAAAGAATAGATATTGACAAAGTGCCATTGATTCTAAGTAAATGGTATTAAACGACCATCTAGTTTTAGAAGTAAAATATTTATTTTTCTAATCTTTACCCTCAGTACATATTTTTTTATATTAACATATAATGCTTGAAGGGTCAGTGAGATAGCTCAATGGACTAAGCCAGGGACCAGGGTTTGGTCCCCAGCACCACATATATGCCAGGTCTGCCCCTGGGCATGCTGAGCCAGCTACCAAGACCAGGTGTGGTGGTGCACACCTGTTAATACCAGCACTGGGGAGGCTGAAAACAGGAGGATCACTATGAGTCCAAACTGCATAGTGAGACCCTGTACCAAATATATTAATATAATAAAAGATAATAATAATGATAATAGTTCATTGTTATATTTATATATATGCATATAAGAAAATAATGAAATTCAACCTCCCTATTCTTAATCCCTACTCCTTCACCCTTCCTAATCTCTTGTAGCCCTTATTCTACTTTTAGGTTAACTTTGTGCAAACATGCAATTCCATCCACTTTGCTGTAAGTGACAAGATTTCCTTGTTTATAATGAGCAATTCTCCATTATTTCAATATATCACATTTTCCTATTCATTTGTCTGTTGATGGACACCTAGACGGATTCCATGTCTTGGCTATTGTGGATAGTGGTACAATAAGCATGGATATGCTGGTGTATGTTTGATATGCTACGTAGCAAATGGCTACATTTAAAGTGGTTATATTTTCTTTGAACATGTACCCAGAAATGAAGCAGCAGGGAAATATTGTAAGCCTATTTTAGCTTTTCTTTAGGAATCTTCATACAGTTCTGCATAATGTTATATAATTATATTCCCACCAAATGTATTAGAGTTCGTTTTATTCACATCCTTGTCATTTTTATTGTTATATTATTAATATTACTAGATATAACATGTAACTGGAGCAAGATGACCTCTCATTCTAGGTTTGATTTAATTTCCCTAATGGTTAATGGTATTGAGAAATTTTCATATTTGTTGTCAGATATAATTCTTCTGGAAATATCTGTTTAAATCACTTGTCCACTTTGAGGTTAATATTTTAAATTTTTTGAGTTCATTATATGTTCTGGATAGTAACCCTTCATCAGATGAATAGTTGGCAAATATCTTCTCCTATAATTTACTTTCTTTTCACTTTTTTCCTTTTTGTGCAGAAGTATTTTAATTTGATGTGTTCCCATTTATCAATTTTTGTTTTGGTCTCCTGTGTTTTTTGGCTTCCACCCAGAAAATCATCACCTGTACAAATGTCTTCAAGAGTTTTCTTCTCCAGTTTCAAATATTATATATAGATCTTTGATCCATATTTAGTGGAGGAGAGATAAAGGCCAAGTTTAAATCATTTGCATACTACTATTCAGTTTTTCTACCACCCTATATTGAAGAGTCTCTTCTTTATCCATGTTGCTTTTAGTGACTTTATTGAGAATAAGTTGACTGTAAATGCATGGGTTTATCTCTAGGTTTTCTGTTATGTTCCACTGGTTTATGCGCATCTTGCTCTGCCTGTACCAGGCTGTTTTGATTATCATGACTCTGTAATATATTTTGATACTAGATATTATGATGACTCCAACTTCTTTTTCCTTCAAGATTGTTGTGCCTACTGAGGGTATTTTGTATTTCCATATGAATTTTAGGACTTTTTTCTGGTCCCATGAATAATATCTTATTTATTCCCTTGCTTTTTTCTAAATTCTTGAGATGAATTGTTTATTTGAGCTTTTCCTTCTTTTCTATAAGTATTTACTGCTATAACCTTCAGTTTTAATTCTATTTTTCTGTATCCCTTAAATATTTGCATGCTATATTTCCATTTTATTTCAAGAAAACTTTCAACTTTCCTTTTGATTTCCTTTCTTTCTAGCAATCCATTACGTATTCAAAAGTGTTTCCTTCAGTCTTCACATATTTGCATAATTTCTATTGTTGTTGACTTCTAATTTTATTCCATTGTCATGAGAAGTTACAGAATATGATTTCAGGATTTTTAATTTGCTATTTGATTTGTAACCTGATATAGGGACTGTCCCAAGGAAAGTTGCATAAGGCAAGGAAAAGAGTATGTAGCTGTTAGGTAGAATATTCTGTGTATATTAAGCTGTTTTATCTATAGCATAGCTTAATTGTGATATTTCCTTGATTTCTTTTAGTCAGATTATCCACTCACCAATGAAAGTGGAATGTTAAAGTTCTCTAGTGGTATTGTCTTGAAGCTTGTTTCTCCCTTCAGATTTATTGTTTAGTTTTATTACATTGGGTATTCTTACACTATGGAACATAGATTTACAATTGTTACATCTTACTGTTGAATAGATTCCTTGATTATTGCCTAGTGACCTTTTTAGTTCCTTCTTATAGTTTTGTCCTAAGGTCCATTTTGTTTGAGTGGGGGTCTTTGCAAAGACCTGTCTTCAAGTTCAGATAGTCTTTCTTCTGCTTCATCTACTGTATGCTTGAGGCTTTCAATTGTATATTTTTATCTGACTACTGCATCTCTGAGATCTTATGGAGCTCTTCATTTCCAAGATAAGTGTTTGCTTCTTTATCAGAATCTCTATTTGATGAATTTCTTATTCATCCCCTGCATTGTTTTCCTAATGCATTTAACTTTTTCTGCATTCTGTAACTTTCATTGCACTTTAAAATGGTAATTTAAAAATATTTTTTAGGCATTTTATCTATAATCAATTTCTTTTGGGATCTGTTGCTATGGAGTTATCTTTTTTGTATGGGGGGAGTTGACACAGTACTTTGTTTTCAGGTGTGGTTTTTTTGTGTGTGTGCTACTGCGTTGAAATTTATACTTCTTATAGGTCAGGCATCTCTACTACCTTTCTGAGATAGCCTTGGTGATATGCAGCTTTCTCCTGATGGTGGTAGTACCTTCCCTGGAATGAGACTTTGGCTGGAGCCAGGCAAGTTACATTTACCACCGCACTTGCCCAGCTGCGTCCACTGGGGACATGGGGATAGCTGGAGGCACACAGTTACTCAAGGTCCCCAGTGAATCTGATAATAGTAGGGCCATAGTACTCCTTTCTAACTTATCAGTGATGGGTGCCTGAGTATAGCACAGAGGAAAAAGTGACAGGGACTATGTGGGCCCTTGTCTTATTCCTGGCCCTTTAATAAGTTCACATATAGCAAATGACTCCTTTGACATCAGATGTGAAGCATCCTGGTCTCTTGGTTCCCTAGGGCATCATTGCCCTCTGCATTCCAACGCCTGTCCCTTACCATGCAGAGAATCCTATAGGCTTGTGTAACAGCAAGTATGCTGAGGCAAGTTGGGTTCATGGTACCACCAGAGCTAGTTCAGTGGAATGCCTGTGCATTTCTGTGTATGGGGATACGTGAAGGTTTCTGAACCACAGATCAATCTAAACTCAGTCAGTAGCTCCTGACTACTGCATCTATGAATGCTACGGAGAGGTGATATGAGATCTTTTTCCAAAGCAAGGGCACTGTGCAGATTTCAGGTTACTTGCCTCATATAAGCCTGTAAAGATTGTGAAATTTCCCAGAGCTAAGATTGCCAGTAGCACAGCGTCCGGGTTCGATCTTTAGCATGCCATGCCAGCCCTGCCTGAGTGGCATGCTGAGACCATGATGGAGACTGGGCATGGTGGCACATGCCTGTAGTCCCAGCATTTGGGAGGCTGAAAACAGGAGAATCACTATGAATCTGATCTATGTAGTGAGACCCTATAGACTCTGTCCTAAATACAGGGAAAAAAAGAAAAGAAAATATTGCCAGTGGGATTTACCATTTTGTTCCTGTAAAAGGGAGGTGAAAGGGAGACTCACCCTCCTTTGGCTGTGAAGCCAGCGTGGCAGATCACAAGATATTTTCTTTTCCTTCTATACTGTTGTCTCACGTCCTAGAATCTTACAAAATGCCAGTGTTTCTCTCTTAAAAATGCAGATATACACTTCTTACTTCAGTTGTCCTCTATGGAGGAGGAAGTATGTGTTGATCTCCTTTATTTGGTCACCTTGGGTCTCTTCTTGGTGATTTGCATTAGAGATCTTTAGTTCTCTGCTTTTCTGAAGTATTCATAATTAATGGTGTATTCACTTCTTTTTTTCCCCATAATTTTATTGAGAGACAAATAGCAATGAGACAGTTTCAAATCAAATTAATAGGACAGTTTCAATAATTAACACATTGTACACTATCTTCCAAGTGGTTATTTGCTGTACAGCATGCAGACATGATATCCTATTTACAAATACTATTAGAACAAACCCTTCTATTCATTGAATTAAGAGAATGTAGCTATATATCTATCCTAACCATTTTGAATACACAGATACAAAATGGTCATTCATCTCTATCCCCCCCTTTTTTTTTGTTTAGTTCCATTATTTAAATATTATAGGTGTGTGAACTCAATGGTGTATTCACTTCTTGTGGGCCCCTTGGAGATATGAATAATCTTATACTTTCTCTACACGAACATGTACATTTATGTGCATGTACCAACATTATCAAAATTTCATTGGGCTTATGTAATGTGACCAATTGTCCACATGTGCTCAGGATTGAAGAGTTCTCTAGGATAGAGGGCTTTCAGTGCTATTCCAGCACAATTCTGGGAAAAGCAGAATTGATTACCATGGTCTGTATCCTCTGAGAAGTCCTTTTGTGAATTTTAAGTATGAAGCATTCTTCCTGAAGCTGTCAACATAGCAGGAAGTGTTAAGTAATTACTGAGTATCTGAGAGTAGAGCTGATGAAGGAAGTACTGTGTTGTGGCTGTCACTGACATAAGGTTAGCTCTGGATTGTGGAATCCTGTTCTTGTATAACAGAATTCTGGGAAAACAGAACCTCTAAACACTGGTATCACCACTTTGGGTTACATGGTGTGCAGGTGTATATCTCAGTAGACAAACTGTCATAGTTATACTCCACTTCTTTCCAATTACCAAAAATAACCAGTAGTCTAAATTTTTTGTGTAGCACTTTGACATACTAATTGAGGGGTGAGGATGCCCTCATGATGCAGGAAGATGACTATGATGAAGAATGCATAGATCATTTCTCCTAGGAGACCTTTTCTAGCATGTGAAAGCCTAGTCACTGTCAGATACAAATCATTAGGCTTGTGTGTGTTACTTATAGTGTGTGTTACTTGATTTATTTTGTTAACTTCTGGGAGAGACTAAATAAGTAATCCCTTGCCCTTGGTGGGAAGTTACATATTCACAAGGTGTTGGTTTTGAGAAACTACTGCTGTGTGATTTTCATAGTAGTTGTTTTATATCTTTAAGAAAAAAATTAAAATAACATTAATCATACATAAGACAGAGCATTAAGATCAATCGGTGTACAAAGAATTTTCAAAAGGCTTATTGTCATGTTTTGTTTTGAGTATATAGTAGAAAGTTATCCAGGGAGCTCTAACAGAAACCTTCTGGAGAAAATAGCTTTTAGTCATTCTTTCTGTACAAAATGAGCTAAACTGCTACTCATGGCAAAAACCATTTTTACTGCCCTGCCCAGCAGTCTTAAGTAGAGACAAGTGATTCTGGTGGATATTGCCAACCCTTTCTGACATCTGGTTTCTTTTGTTCCCTGTAGAAAAATAGTCTTGTGACCTTACCTTCAAAAGGTGTGGCTTTCAGGCTGAAAACACCAGAGCACATATGAAATTCACATGCACTGTTTTCCTCTACTATTTAAGAAGAAGCTCTGTGTAGAGTAGTTAGAGCCACAAGATTGAAGCAGCATTAGAAGGTGCTGTCCTTGGACTGGGGAGATAGCTCAGTAGAATAAACGCTTGCCTGGCAAGCTCAAGAGCCTGTGTTCAATCCCTGGTTAGAAAAAAAAAAACAAAAAACATGAAATTCTTTGGGCCAGGGAGATGGCTAGTAGAATAAGCACTTCCCTAGCAAGCACAAGGGCCTGAGTTCAATCCCCGGTTCCTAAAAAAAAAAAAAAAAAGGTGATGTCATTGACAGTCATAAAACCAAGATGTAGATGTCACGAGTTACAAATATACTTTTATTGGGTTAAGCTCTCAGGATTTCAGTTAATTTACTGTTTCAGTGCATTCTGGCCTCTGGTGACCACATTTTGCCCCAGACAAAGAGCATCCAATAATAGATGATCACATGGAAAGGTGCCCTTTTTGAACTAACTTGTTTAAGAGCTCTCCCCAACAGGGGAGTCCACATAGAATGTCAGCAAGCCAAGCCAGCCAACACTTACTCCCCAAATACTCTGAGGAAGGATGAGTCATATGAGCTCAAAGTCCATCTATCCAAAGGTGAACCATTTTTCCATGAAGGCCATTCCATGTCTTAGCCTTAGACTGGCTGGATCTGAGAAGGGCTGAACAGAGAAATACATGATGCTCTGTGTTACTCTATGTTCTCTTGTATCCTCATGCTAAACTCACAATAACGAGTGATTTTACAGCCTTTCCAGGTACATGCCCTTGGCATCTATAGAGCAAAAACAATTGAGGGCATAACTTGTCAGAAACTTCAATTTCCTTTGACAGTGATAATAGCAAACATTTAAGATGACATGCCAGTTTGGGAAACATTTCATATTTTCAACTTTTTGCTTGGGCCTTTTCTGACCACCCTATTTGAAGTGGTAAGATCTCCTTATGCTATTGCCCCTCATGCTGCTTCTCTGATTTATTTTTTTCCTAGCCTTTGTCATCTTCTAATATGTGAAATATTTTATATAGTTGCTATATTACTGAATGTAAGCCCCAGAGAGGCAGAAATTGTTGGCTTCCTTTTCCCTGCTGGCCTCGAGAGCCTTGATGAGTTTCTAGCACATGGTCGGTATTTGATGACTGTCATGCTATATAACCAGAGGGGAACTGTCTAATTCACTGGAATTCCATGAGGGTGGGTGAGGCTGAGGCAGGATGCAGGGCAGGTGCTTTGGTAGGACCATTTCTTCCCCAAAAGGGTCTTATGCACAGAGGAGAGATGAGAAGACAAGAACTTTCCAGAAGGGTCAAAGAAGGGTGAATAATGGTCCTTATATTAAATTGCAGATTGGTTTAGTTCTTATACTTTGACTTATAGCTCTCGGTAATTTTTATTCACTTATATTGGGAATGCAGCCAGGAATGATTCATTTATTGAAGAAACCATACCCATGTCTATGTAGGGAAAATGGACTTGGTGTTGGACTCATAAGCTGAGGGAAGTCTTTTCCCACTTGGAAGCTGAGCAACTCTTGATTTTTCTCCATTTTTATTTGTAGCCCATGGTCTACTGTTCAGCCTCCTCTGTTCCTCCCCTGCACACTGTTGTTAGTTTCTGGGTGCTTCATCACCTCTTTAAGCCTGGGTGCCCTGATTTCTGTAGAGGATACAAGACCTTAAACAAGCCATGTAGAATTTCTAAGTCTCTATTTCCTTTTATGTAAGATACAGATTGTGAAACTTGACAAGATAGCATGGCTACAGAGGAGTTGGTGAAATAGTGGTTAGCATGGCTGCCTTCCACAATGGCATGCTATCTTGCAACTGCTCATCCAGTTACTTAGTCCAATGGCACTGGGATGTAGGTCTTAGCCATTTGAGTGATTTCATTTTATTTTTTATTTTGAAGAGAGAGCTGAAAAAAGACATTTAAAAAAAAACAATAAAAGTGCCAGGGAGATAGTTCAGAGTCATAAGCACCTCTGTGGCAAGAGTTTGATCCCTGGCACTGCAAAATAAATAAACGAACAAACAAATAAATAAAATAAAATAATAAAAAATAAGGATACAGAATTGCAAAACAAGATAATAAAAAATCAACACTGGTTGTTATATTGCATATTGTTATCTTCAGAGTAGTTACTCAATAAGTATGCAAGATTTTATTTTATGATTATTACTTTTTAATGTATTTGGTGCAGAGTCTCGCTATGCAGCTCAGACTCATTTCAGCCTCCCTAGCACTGGGATTGCAGGCATGCTCTCCCGTGCTGGGTCTCAGTGGCCAGTTCAGTGCACCCAGGGGCTGGGCTGGCACTGCATGTGGTGCCAGGTATCAAACCCTGGTCCCTGCACTTGCCTAAACAGGTGCTTAGTTTGCTGAACTATCTTGCCAGCCCAAATATGGAAGACTGATCAAACAATTAAACATTAACTGTTCCTTTCAATAAACCAATATAAATTAGTAGTACAATCATCTTAGCCATCTTGTATAAATAAATATATTTCCCCAAATAAGGAAAACTAAGCCAGTTGTTTTGACTGGGAAGGGTAGTGAGTCACAAGACAATTGACACTGACAGCTTGCAGTTTGCATTTGAGTTCCAAACATATGATGAGTATCAGGTCAAAATTTTTCTGACAAAATGCAGCAAGTACCAAATTTGATGAGTTTCAAAGAAGTCATTTACCAAGCTGTGACTAATGATTCGTGCTTTTGATACCATATTTTGTTACCTGCTATGCTAAGTATCTTAATTTCCACGAAGATTTAAAGGGCTGATTACCTGTGAAAAACTCTGAGGACGAGGTTTGCCCAATGTCAGTCTCAACCAAAGAGAACTGGGATCTAGCCCTTGTCTGTCTCAATCCTTCTGTCCCTAAAGCCTGAGCTCTGCAGTCCTGGCTAGGGCTAGGCAAGGACAATCCTACTTCTTTCCAAAAAGAAGCTCAGATTTCTTGGTCATGCATATGCAAGAATATAACACTCAATTCATTTCTTTTTCCTTCAGACTTCTTTTATTCTGTCACATAGGTGGCAAACTGGGTCCCTTAGATCCTTTAGGCTGCCTAAAGGAGTTTGTAAGTCAGTGAAGGGAGCAGTGCTGTCTTGGGGTGGGCATGTTTGATTAAACTGTGGGGACTTCAAAGTGAGGTCAGGGGTCTGTGGAATCCATCAAAGGCAGCTTCTTGCCAGGAGCCACGCTGGAGGATGACAGAGTGGTGGGAGGGAGCCCTGCAGAGTGGGAGGGATGAGTGGGGTGAGGGAGAGGGGGCTGCATTGGCTGTGGGGTTGGGGAAGTGCAATAAAGTCATCAGCAGGGGTGAATGCTGGGGTTTGCAATAGTGGGACGCTTGGGGTAAGAATGGGCCTCATAGCACCACAGAAGCAGAAGGGGTGAATCAGAGCGCCCACACCAAGGATGCTGCCAGGGACCTTGGCTGCAAAGGCCCTGAGGGGGAAAAAAAAGTCAAACTGGCTTTCTCATTAGCTGAGATATTTGGAATAAATAAACAGATTTCTCTGGAGCCCATTTTATTACATTTGGAGTCATCTTTCATCAAGACTGGGAGAGGGAATGGTGTGCCTCCGAAGCGTAACTGTTTTTGCAAATACTCAAATAAGACTGTCTGATCACTTATGGGAAAGAAAAGACAACTTACTTGAAAGGTTTTCCTTTCTCCCACCCTCAAACAAAGAAAACACTACATGTATATGTTAGACTTTAAAAAAAAGAAAAGAAAAAGAAACCCTTGACTTTTCTTGCTGACTAAGAGGGAAAGAAGACAGTTGATACATCAGCTGTCTCACTAGGAATTGCTCAGCTGAGAGCTGCGAGCCTGGACATAACCTTAAGATACTCAGGGAGGCAGGTCTTTCTCTACATGATGTCTTCTCAAGATAAGCCTTGATAATGTCTCTGGTCCTTATGGAATAAGTGCCTGTGATGTTTTGTTTAAGCCATGTTAGCTGAAGGCTCCCAGCATTGGCGATTCAGATAACAATGGCTTCTAGGTCAATGAGAAGGGCTACATTTTCTAGGTCACCTATGGCTTTTCCACAGTTCATGCATGGTTTTCTCAGTCTATATATCCATCCATGGTATAGAGAAGATTAAGGTGTAAAACTAGGCCCTTTCTTTGATTCCCATGAGAAGATCTACCTCACAGAGCATGTTATTTGTATGGTAAAAATCAAAGAAATTTTGAGGGACAGTGGATATTTTCACTAAAGCAAACTTAAAATTTGAATATTGGGCATTCCTTACATCAAAGTCCTTCAAGTATCTCACCCTATGGCATTACCCCTGACCATGTCTCTTACCCGCATGATACCTCTGCTTTAGGTTATCATGGCAGTTTTCTTCTCCTTGCCTCTCATGATCTTCTGTTGTTTTATTTCTCATACCATCCATATACCTCTACCACTACCAACAGCAATATCAAATTACAGTTCTTATATAGAAAAAAGTTGTTTTCATTTAAAACATTTAATGATCACTTTTGATGTCTGTACTAGCCTGTTTCCTTCCAAGTGCCTTAGTACTGTGAGCTGAATTGTATCCCCCAATTCAAATGCCAATTTTGAAGTCCCGATCTTACCTGATGGTATTTCAAGATGAGGCCTTTCTATAATGATTAGGTTTAGATGAGGTCATGAGGGTGGAGTCTTTGTGATGGGATTAGTCCCCTTTTAAGAGGAGATACCACAGAATTGTCTCTCTTTGCCTTTTTCTTCTCTCCTTAGAGTGAGGGTAGTTAGAAGTCTATCATCTTCAGGCCAAGAAGAGGGATCTCACCAGCACCCAACTGTGCTAGCTTTCCAACTTGCAGACTAGACTCAGTTCTTCTAGAACTGAGAGAAAATAAATATCTGTAGTTTGTCATCTTGTCAGTGGTATTCACAGGAGGTTTTTTTTTTTTGTTTGTTTTGTTTTTCCAGGTTTCAGCAGGTTCCTCCACTCCTGTTGCCATAAGGAACATTATTACCAGATATTAGGGTAACTTTTCTTTGTTGTACATCTCCCTTCATCCCTTCTCCTCAGTCTCCAAGTGTCAAAGGAGAAAAAAAAATAATTTCTCCCTTCAGTATCATACGTAGTAAAAAACTCACAACTTTCAGGGTTTGGAGGTGGTTCCTGATGATGTCTTTAATTGACAGAGGGCCTAGGTAACTGGTTTATACTCTATTTTATCTGAGGGTCAAGTGCTGTGGTGGAATAAATAATTTGTAAAGTCACTTCTTGTTTTGTAGTGTATAATTCAGTGATTTAAGGGATGACAGCTTGCAATAACCCATGCACAATAGGAAAATCTTTCCAATGACAGATATAAGAAAGGCTGAGAGTATGAACTGCTGACACCTATTCTTAGGAGTTTATCTCTGAATCCAGAAAGGTGATCCCAAGGAGAAGATTCTTTCTAGTTCACTCCACTTGAATTTCACTTAACAGTTAAATTCAGGATTGTAATATTAAAGAGTTGTAAAGTAGTTCCTTTTTTAAATAACACCATCTCAGAATCTATCTCTCTGTTTTTATGTGAGGACTGGAATGAAATAGTTGAGATGTCTTTCAAGATATTCCGTTAGTCTGAATTATTTTTTAGAAGAAGGAAAATTTTCTACTATGCATCATTAAAATTCTTTGTCATTCTCTAAATATTTATGGAACCCTTAATAATATCTCCTATTACTCTTGGTAACATGATCATTTATCTCAAAAAAATGTGTTCTTTGAATCATATGAGGATCTTGATAAAATAAATTCTCTAAATCCCTTTTTAATTAAGGAAGACTTGGAAATTCATTGCACCCTGTGCTAAAGCACACTCCCTTCCCAGCATTTGCTGCTCTCTGTGAGTGCAGAGGAATGCAGAGATAGACCATTTGGTTTTATCTAGGTCAGGTCTAAAAGACTCCTTGTGGGAAACATAAATTTTGTGCAGCAACAAAGATAAAATGATCACCAGTTTCTCTGAATTTGGAGAAGTTTTTGAGAGAGTAACCAGAGGGGTCAAGGGTCATGAAGCCAGCTGGACAATCACTTTTAGGAAAAATAATACAGACTCTTAAGTTAGAGAATGAGAGTTCAGTCCTTGACTCTGTTCTTGGGGAGTGTTTCCCATTACTTATAGGGATATTGAATACAGAATGATTTTCCCTTGGAATCGTCCTAATATAGGTTAATCTCAGCAGTGTACGCTGTTTGGAGCCTTTAAAAGAGCCCAATATATAGGTTCTGTTTTCCTTGATTAAGCTCTGAGCTAACTGAGAAGTAAGGTAAAAAGAATCTGTAAGCTTTTACAGATAGATTGATGAACATTGCTGTATATAATGGTCAATTTAGGGAGCTTGCTCCTGGCTCCCCAGTCTTCACCCTAGAACAGCAATTCTGAGGGAATTCAAAGGCTCAGACCCATTCTCCCAGCTAGGCAGAGCAGGAAGGAAGAGACCCAACCCACATGTTCAGGACCTTCACCACACTAAAAAAAATTGTGTGTGTGTGTGTGTGTGTGTGTCTTTCTGTGTTGTCACCCAAGTTACCCAAGCTCACTCACCTTTGTGGTGAGAGAAAAGATGAATTTAGAGAAAATTGCCCTCAATGGAAAGCTCCAATATTGGGGACAACTGTTTTCTTCTAACATTGGTGAACATACTCTGAAATATACTTTATAATTGTGTCTATTCATTCTTGTTTGCTTTTGAGGTAGTGTCTTGCTGTATATTCTGAGATTCTCCTTGAACTCATTATGTAGCCTGATAGGGACCCTTCTCCCTCACCCTCCCAAATGCTGGGATTACATGTACCTCCATGCCTAGCCATAGTCATCATTCCCGATTATAATATAATTAGAATAATGGAATTTGAATCTGATAATAGCATTTCCCACTATTTACCTTTAATAATATTCAGACTGGGGATTATAACTCAGTGATACAGCACTTACCTACCATATACCAAGCCCTAGGTTTAATCCATAGCACTGCACAGACACACAAACACATGCACACACACACACACACACACACACACACACACGTGCACACAAAATCAGTATGTACTTATGTTTGTCAATCCCCTGGATGTCTCCTTTCACATGTTATCCCATTTAATCTTTTCATCTGCCTTCGAAAGAGTTATTCAGGGCCTGGTGAGATGGCTCAGTGGAAAAAGTGCTTCCCTGGCAAGCGCAAGGGCCTGAGTTCAATCCCCGGTTCTGCAAAAAAAAAAAAAAAAAAAAAAAAAAAGTTATTCATACTTCACAGGTAGGAATGTTAAGGCAGAAAAAGGTTATGTACCTTTCCCTGGGTCACAGAGCTAGTATAGCAGTTGTCTATTGTATCTATTTAAATATTCAAAACCTTCTGGCTGAAAGTACAACTTCTATATTTGCAAGTTTTCTGCTCAAGATTCAGGGTCCAATGCATTAGCACCTGAGTGGCCTAACTTGAGTCATAGTTTCCCATGGACAAGGGTGAGTGGAGACCCAGCAGTAGGTCCCATTAAGTTACAGATGGCCTCTCACTTATGAAGGTTCAACTTCTAAGTTTTTGACTTTACAGTGGTGTAAAAGCCATATGCATTCAGTAGAAACCCTACTTTGAATTTGATATTTTTCTGAGGTATCAGTAGGCTTTTGGCATGCCCTTGTCTTGCTGGGCAGAGGCAGCAAGACATGCCTCCCGGCTGGCCTTCTGGTCCTGAGAAGAACACTCTATAGTTTATGGACTTGCCAAACTAGGATGCTTAGTACATGAGATATATTAAATACATTTTTTATTTAAATATTTTAAACTTATAGTGAGTTTAATAGGGATGTAACCTTACTCGAAGGTAAAGAACATCTGTATATGTAGATGAAAAGTCAATTGCAGTGATAGTGGACTTCTTTTAGGATAAAAATCCATTGAACTTCTATCTATGTTGTGATGTTTCCTAAGGTATTGGATCTAGTCCTGTGCTGTGTTTGTATACCTCACCTTTTGAGTCTATTATTAACTTCTGATTCTACACTCATTTACTTTTTTATGTATTTGATACAGGGTCTCAGTACGCAGCTCAGACTCATAGTGATTCACCCGTTTTCAGCCTCCCCAGTGCTGGGATTACAGGTGTGTGCTACCATGTCTGGTCTACTCATTTACTTTTTTGCTTTTTCTGTTCTGATCATTTCTTAGACATTCTATGTCCTTTCATGCCTCTGTACTCTGGCTTAATCTGGTTAGAACGTTTTTCTCACTCTCTTCCTTTAATCCTTATCTGGAAAAATCCTACTTATCCTTGCAGACCTGATCATTTTGTTATTTTTTACCTTCTTGATAATGTGAATCAGAATTAAACTATCCCTATTCCCCACAATTCTGTGTCAAGTCGCATGTCTCTGTTATTGTATTGCTCATCGTGTATTTGATTTCTTTTTTAAAACTATGTATTCAGTTGGTACAAGGTTTTGCTACACATCTTGGACTCCTAGTGATCCTCCTGTCTCAGTCTCCCCAGTGCTGGGATTACAGACATACGCCACCGGGATCAGTTCTGGTGGCCAGCAGGGTATGTCTGAGGTTCCAGGGCTGGCACGGCATGTGGTACTGGAGATTGAACCTGAGTCCTTGTGCTTGCCAGGCAGGTGCTTAGATCACCAAGGTATCTCCACAACCCTGTATTTGAATTCTTTATGCACTTGTCATGACAAGGGCAGGGACTTGTTATGTCTTACACACCTCCTTATAGAGGAGCATAGTTTCTGGGTTTGGGATTTGTTTTCACTAAACCCTATATAAAGATTAACGTATGACATGTACTAAACTGAAAATCAAAGAACGAATTCTTCCCTTGCCTTTCATCTTTATTGTTACTGAGTTGTAAGACCTCAGTTTCCTTATCTATAATAAGGATATTGTACTGAATTGGTGGTTTACAAAAATTATAGAATTGTAAGACACCAATTAATTTCTCTCATTCAAGAAATGCTTGGACAAGCAGTCCAAGTCTACTCTGGCGACACTATCAAGTCACCAGTGACAGAGTCAGTGAACTGATACTCTACCCTATTTAGAAAATTGTCTCCTTATTCAAGAAAGCTGGTGAAATCAATCCAGGTGTATCAAGGGAGGCAGTAGAAGGAAGGAAAAGCTCCCTTTTAGATGTTTTTACACAACACTTGAGTCTCATTGGCTAAAACAAATGCAGCGTGACCCCCTCCCTCTGCTTGCTGGATGCCGCGAGTTGAGCTGCTTCTCTACAATGCCTTTTTACCATGATGCTTCTGCTTTAGAGCAGCAGACCAGGACTGAACCTCTGAAGTCATGACCCACAGTAGATCTCTCTGTTAAATTGCTGGCATCCACTATTTTGTACCAGCAACCAGAAAGCAGACGGATACAAAGAAAAGTAGGAAATACAGATTTTTTTTTTAGCTGGGAGATGACACACTTAGCCATACATAAAGGCTTTTCCTGCCGAAAGTGGAGAGAGAAAGGATAATGTTCATTAACTACATTCTGGGGCAGGGGAGATAGCTCAGTAGAATAAGCGCTTGCTTGGCAAGCTCAAGAGCCTGAGTTCAATCCCCGGTTCCACCAAAAAAAAAAAAAAAAAAAAAAAAAATCATTAACTACATTCTCTGCCATACTGGATTACTTTGGTTAACGTGATTAGAAAAGGTCACTGAGAGACTTTAACAGCTTAAATTTGAAAGAAAAGAAAGATTCATGGCCAAAGATCTATGGAAAGAACAGTTTATGAAAAAGTAAGCAAATTCAATTGTGCTAGTTTGAAATAATAGAAGCCATGTTAAGGTTCATCAATTCTTCACCAAATTCTGCATCCTTTCCTCTTTTCTGGGCATTAGGGCAGACTGTTTACCAGGTTATTGTACCCTTAAATTTAATTTCTTGTGACTGAGTTCTTGACAGTAGAACTGAGTATCTCCTCCTTTTACATCATGAATGCTACATACAGGCTGTAAAGATGCCATAAAGGGGACTGAGCCTGAATCGCTGAGTAATTTCTTATGTATTACAGACCCCTCTTCATTTAATCAAGCCACTGATACTTTTGAGTGGTTTGTTATTATTTCAGCATATTCTACTCTATTACAACTAATATAAGTGTATTTAGAAGCTATATAAAAGGCAAATATGAGTTGAATGTAGTAATCAAAAGCACAATTTGTCATAGCTAAATCTTGAGAACAGCCCAAATGTCCACCAACAAAGGAATGGATAAAAACGGTGTGGTATTTTTGTACAATGGAGTATGACTCAACTATAACTATATAAACTCGAGGCTTTTATAGGTAAAGGGGTGTGACTAGAGACCTACTCATACGTGAAATAAACCAGACTTGCGTGTGTAGACATTGTATTGTCTCCCTAGTGTAAAAAATGGAAAGAGTAAATAAGATCCGAAAAATACAATAGATATTGTGAAAGGGAAAGAATGTGCCCAAAAGGAAAGAACTGGGGTGGGGAAAAGGAGAAAAAAGTGGGGGGTGGGGAAGCATATATACACAAGAAAGCTAATTGTATTAGCAATTTCTATTAGTTCATTGAAAGCAACAGTTAGTGCTTATATTGCCTGATCAGTCTTACCTGCCTAAATCTGGTCATCTGAGCAACTACTTTGAAGATGACAATATGTAATATAATAACCATTGATAATTTCCTATTACCTTGTTTTGAAATTCTTTATTGGTTTGAAAAAATTCTCTTTAGAATAAAAAAGTGAAGTGGACAGCCGAGAAGATGGCTCAGTAGAATAAGCCCTTCCCTGGCAAGTGCGAGGGCTTGAGTTCAATCTCTCAGGGCCTTTTGTTCAATCCACACAAGAAAAATAAGTGGGGGTGGCATGAGATGAGATTGGAGTCAGTGGTGAGTGTGGAAGCAAAGGGACTAGATAAAAAGGTTAGTACAAGGATTTAGTTAGAGAGATGAAGATCAGATTAGAGTGATGGTACCTGAGATGGGAAGAAGTAAACTACAGGTATACTGGGGTCAAGAAAAATTCCTTTCATGAGGAAACATAGAGGTAGTTTCATTGAAGAGGTGGTGGGATATCTAGATTCCAACCCATTTCTGTCATCACTTTACCTTTTCCTGTGATCCTGAGATTTATCTACAGAACCCTAAGGTTCACAGACACTTTTTAAAAATCACTGGAGTTGATGCTCTGAAGATGCTTTCAACTTTTGTTATTTTATAACTTTCTAGATTTCTTGCTTGCAAGCTATACAGCACAGCCTGTTTTAAATTTGGATCTTTTATAAATTAAATGTTATGTGGAGTTGCCAGATTAAAAATATAATTACTGAATTAAATCTTCAGAAACTACTGAGTGCCAAAAATTAGGTACCTGATTAAGAACACATTTTAAAAATATGTTTTTATTTCTCTGATTAAATAACTAACACATGTTCCTTATGTGAAATCTAAAAACAAAAACCAAAAGTCATTCGTGGGTTTCCAGCTTAGAAATAGCCATGAAAAAGTCAGAGTTTTGGTTTCATTAAGGTAAAAAGAGGGCCCTAAGGGATGGCTGGGTAGTGAGCTATCTTGGGGTGGGAGTAGGGTGGGTACAGTGAGGCAGGTGTCGCAATGGGAAAGAGAAACATGAGACGCAGACATCATCTACCCTGATCTCCACCTCTGTGAGCAGGGCCAAGTCCATCCATGGTCTTGGGCTGCAGCTCTACCTTCAAGCTCCATGTACATCCCCTGGGCAGAGAACAGGCTGCAGAATCTTAGTTTTCCAGTCAAAATGGTAGAACGGGAATCAGAAAGAAGAAAGTGTCAGCTGGGCTCCATCTCCTCCGCTGACTGAGGTGACCCAGTGAGCTGCTTTCCCTCACCTGGCGGGGAGATTCTATAGTTTATTTCTTCCCTGAGACATGCAGCACATCACCAGAGGCAGCGTCGGGTGTAGTTGAACAGGTACACTCTGACACCATTAAGATGTAATGTGACGGTGGTCTGAGATGAAACTGGAGAGGCAAATCTACTGAGGTGCTTTGGGACAAGAAGCATTACCTTGCTGAGCCTCAGAGTCTTTTTCTTTAAAATGGGGATACTGGACTGGGGAGATAGCTCAGCAGCATAAGTGCCTGCCTGGCAAGTGCAAAGTCCAGAGTTTGATCCCTGGTGCCAATAAAACAAAATAAAATAAAATAAGGCTAGTGATGATTAGTGCTTCAGTAAGTTTCTGGGAGTAGCAATTAAGTTATTATAGGTAAACTACCTACACCAGTGCCTGGTACACATCAGCCACTCAACGATTAATACTAATTATATTTAGTAGGGGATTTAGGTCTCACTAACAAGCTTCTTGAATCCCTCAGTTGGATGTTTTTCACCAAGCTTTCTCCCAAACCTTGTTGTTCCTAATTTATTATATTCCAATCTCCACAGAATAATTGCAGTCACATTAAACAAACAAACAAACAAAAACTTGATCTTGATTTATTCCTAGTTGAATTCTTAAGTAGTTTCCTGTTGGGCTTGAAGTAAGTCTTTATGGTCATACAGGCTTACTTGGGCCAAATGCTACCCAGTGTTTTCCTACTTCATTGCACCTGTCTTGCGCTTGGCTTCCTAGATATTGCTGTCATGTTATAGTCTACTTCCCTGTTCTGCACTGGGAAGAGGACCATGTTCTCTCTGCACTGGCACCTTTGTCTCTGTTCTCTCTACTGAGAACATTCCTTCCTTTCTCCCCAGTTTGCCTGATATCCTTCTTTGTACCCTGTGGGAGCCAGTGGAAGCCTTAATCAGAGTAAGTAAGTTTAAGGGGGCTTTCTTTGGTCCTTCATTTTCTTAGCCAACCCCAGTATTATGTGCTATAAATCCTTAAGCTTTGTGCTTGGAAACAGTGTGTATTATGAGTAGTGTGTGTGTATATTCAGCCATAAATAAAAGATTGGTGGATTGAGGATATAGCTCAGTGGCATAAGCTACTGCCTGTTAAGCACAAGGTTCTGAATTTGATCCCTGATACTGAAAAAAAAAAAAAAAAAAAGGATTGAGGATTGGAAACAATGAAACCAGAATGTGAATTGATTTTCATTTTTTATGACTTATGGATGATAAATAAATCAGAAATGAGTGGTTATAAAAGAGCATACTGTACAGCTAGCAGAATCAATAGGACTAATAGAGAACCAGCTGAGAGCTGGCGCAGCCCTGAGAAATGTCACCCACCTAGTCCGGTGAGGGCAAGATTGGTGTTTTGACTGAGCATGAAATGAGATGTTCCAGCCACTCTGCATGTGCTGCTAACCTCTGGCGACTGGGTACCAGCCCTGGCACAGCCGCCACCAAACCATATGAACCTTGTTACCCTGACTGCTGTTGCCACCAGCAATGATTGCTTGTGCTCATTTTGTCTTGTTTTGGATTAGTATTGCTCAATTCAAAGGCTGGGGAGAGTATATTTCTTTGAAAGAGCCTAGGAGACAGGTGCCTTTGCCTTACTTGGAAGCCAGCCTGGGACAGGTAGCTTCAGAGATGTTTGGTTTCTCTAGAAGATGGATTCTGCTTCACAGCAGAGGTAGGAAATCCTTAAGAGGGCAGAGAATTTTTTTAAAATGTATTTGGTACAGGGTCTCACTACACAGCTCAGACTCAGTGATCCTCCTCTTTTCAGCCTCCCCAGCCCTGGGATTACAGATGTGTGCCGCCACGCCTGGACTCGAGAATCTTGATAATGAACAAATGGAAACACCGTGTCTACTATTCTTTTGAAAGTGTTGGAATCACAAGTAACTCTTATGTCTGAGGCCAACTGGGACCTCATCTAATGCTCTAGGTCGGGGATAAAGAGGGTGTGGAATTGAACCCATAACTGGACCATGAAAACTATTGTAGGTTTCTTACTGGATATTTTTCCTCTCTAAGTTAGGACTCACCAAGGTACCCTTTTCCTTCTTAATGTTTTTTCTATCCTCTAATTCAATACTGGAAAATCCAACTGCCATTAGTTGCCTGGGTGTTATGATAAAGTAAATCTGCTGTTCAACCTGAGGATTAATGAAGAAATGAATATGATGTAGTTTGCACTCTATAGTTGTTGAAACATTATGTCTACTTGACTGGATCAGTTCTGCCAGGCCATGCCCTGGCACATGGGGGGCCCGCCCTGTGGGGAGTGAAGGGGCTGCCCTAGGGCATGGAGGTCCTGTCCCAGAGTAACTCAGCACATAAGGGTATATAAAGGGGTGAAAAAAAGATTTGGCATTTTACTTCCTTGGAGAAACTTCAGTATTTACACTATGCTTGGACATCATCTGGCTTTCAGCTTACTCTTCACCTTCTGTCACAGACTCATCCGTCTTCCATACCTGCCGTCACAGACCCATCTGCCCACTAATACTTACATAAAATGCTGCAGTGGGCTTCAGGCCTTGGGACTGAATCCTTCAGTCTCCAGTGTGCAGAGGCCCTTGCACACTTCCTCAACTCTGTGGCTGACTGTCATAAGCCAATCTCATAATTTCTTACACATTCATACATCTTGTGTTATATCTGTTCCTTATGTGTTCCTCTAATAAAACCCTGATATGACTTTAAGTTGAGTATGATAAAATTTTGAAGTGTACAGACTACATTCAGGGCCAGCCAGATAGCTCAGTGGACTAAAGTGCCTGCTTAGGCAGACGCAGGGACTGGTGGTTTGATCTTTGGTGTGCCATGCCAGCCCTGACCCCAGGGTGCACTGAGACAGTGATTGAGATGGGCGTGGTGGCATGCACCTGTAATCCCAGTACTTGGGAGGCTGAAAACAGGAGGATCACTACAAGTCCGATCTGTGTAGTAAGATCCTGTAGACCCTATACTAAAAAAAACCACAAAAAATCCCCACTATGTTTGTTTCTCGGTCCTGTAAAAGCAGAGTTACTACATAATAGAATTAGCACTTGATGCCTTACTGTGTGCTGAGCAGTTTTCATGAATTGTCTCATGTAAATCTTTACTATGAAATAGACACCATCATTAGGATTATTTTATTAAAAAGTGCTTTTAGGCAGTAGATATTGAAAATGAAAAAGAAGTATAAAAATGCCTCTATTTTCAGTCATGATATAGTTTTTTTTTTTTTTTTTAACGTAATTAGTACAGGGTCTACAGAGTCTTGCTACACAGATCAGACTCTTAGTGATTCTCCTGTTATCAACCTCCCAAGCGCTTGGATTACAGGTACACACCACCACACTCAGTTTCAGCATGCCCTGGGGGCAGGGCTGACAGGGCACACTGGGGATTTAACCCTCATTGCTGTGTCTGCCTAAGCAGGCATTTCAGTCTGCTGAGCTATCTGGCCAGCCCATCAGATAGTTTTTTGAGACTGCTTCATGCCTACAAATTCTCAAAATATTATATTTATTCATTTACTTATTTTAATTTTATGTATTTGGTACAAGGTCTCACTACATAGCTCAGACTCATCGTGATCCTCCTGTTTCAGCCTCCCCAGCAGTGGGACTACAGGCATGTACCAGCATGCCTGATTTAAAGGACCCAGCACAGAATGTTACACAGGGATCGAACCCAGATCCTTGCACTTGCTCAGCTAGGCACTTAGACTGCTGCGATCTCTCCATGGCCCTCAAAACATAATAAAAAGTTTCATAAAATGAAAGCGATGGTTCTGATTCATATGGTAAAATGAGTACTTATGTTGACCTCTTTTTCCTCTCCAAGAGTCACTAGACAATAAAGGAATTGTTTAAAAGGCATATGTTTACAAGAGCATAAAAGTATGAGTTTATGGCAAGTTAAGTTGTAAAAAATTAGAAGTGGGAACTTGGAGGAACTAGAAATAACTCACTTAACTGACCAGAAAAATCAGACTGAGCCTATGGCGTGTGAAGTCAATAGAAGCAAACAGATCAATCCTACAGAACTTGAAAACCACTCAGGCACTTGAGACTATGAATATCTGGAAAAGTAGGAGGTATAGCATGGGGCTAAAATTAGATGGATTTATTGGAAGTTTTTATCTATATTAGTATTAGGCCCTCCAATTTCCTTTCCCAGGTAACTCCCCCTTTATACTCTGAGGATATGGGCTTATTATCCAGGGAGAATGAGTTACAAGGGCTCACAAATCAGAGAAGCTGTAGTCTTATGGCAAGATATGGGTGTTTCCCTGCAGAGAGGAGGTGATCTGCGCGTTAGTTATCAGGAAGCCTCAGACAATTTGCCTTATCTTCAAGGTTCTTATTTGGGAAACTTAATGCGCTGGGAGGTGACCTGCTACAGAGTACACTTTTGTAGCTCATCAGGAAGACTGACACTGCCAGTCCTATGGAAAACCCACTACTATTATGGACTACTGGACTATATTGGATTATTTTGCTGAAGTCACGCACCAACAATAATTAAAGGGCAATGGAATGCCCAGCTTTGACAAAACTAAACAAAGAAAGGGGTACAAATGATCATTTTGTATCTACAACTATTTTGTGTATACAAAATAATTAGGATAGAAATACAGCTACTTTCTCTTAATTCAATGAGAAGAAAGATTTGTTCTAATAGTGTGTGGACAGAATATCATGTCTGCATCTTGTACTATGAATAACCACTACGAAGACAACATTATGCAATGTAGTAATTATTGTAACTGTCCTACTGACGTGTATTGAAACTGTCTCATTGCTGTTTGTTTCTCAATGAAATTTGAAAAAAAGAAAGACAGCTGTGTCTCTCCCAGATCCTCATGTACTGAAGCCCACTAGTCAACACACCCTAGCTAGAGGAATTTCATTTTCACACACTCACAATCCATTAGCTGTTTGGAGAAAGACTTTCCGAATGAACTGAACAAACAAGAAAGATCAAATATTCTGGAGAACATTTTAAAACATACCTACCAAGAACAGATTGCTTTAAAAGATTGTAGGTAGATACTAAAACAGTAATAGCAGAAAATGCTTAAGGAGGGAAGGTTGCAAAATAAAGCTGAGAAAATATTTCAAATATATGTCTTAAAATTGGTGTTGAAAGGTGAGAAAATTAAAGGAGCCATTGATATCATATCAGAAAGGATAGCTGGGGCCCAGGAGGTGGCTCAGTGCAATAAGTGCTTCCCTGGCAAGCGCAATGGCCTGAGTTCAATCCCCGGTACTGCAAAAGAAAAAAAAAAGAAAAGATAGCTGAAGGTGCAAAAAGAAAGAACAATGGAAATAAAAAATATTCAAATTTATACTAAAGATACTTCCAGGAATTACAGGAAAAAACCCTTGAAAAATTTGAAAGATTTGCCAGCAAAATGGAAAATGAAAAACATAACTAAAACAAGATATATCATGAGAAATATTTGGGGACACTAGCAATAAAGAGAAAATTGTAAATGTCAGAAGAGATTAAACATTACTTTTTAGTCTATTTTCAGCTACTATAACAAAATATCTGAGGCTGGATAATTAATAAGCACTAGACATTTATTTGGATCACATTTCTATTGGCTAAGAAGTCCAGTATCCTAGGACTCGCATTTGGTGAGGGATTTTGTACTGCAAGTTATCTGGCAGCAGGTAAAAGAACAAGAGGCCATTAAAGTAAGAGTGCTAGAGAGGACTGGACTCTCTTTGTCACAATCCTGTTCTTGTGAAGCTGATCCCCTCCAGCAGTAATGACTTACTCCTGGGGCAGAATCCTTGATCTCATCACTTCTTATTAAGCCCCACCTCCCAGGGCCATTTCCTTAAGGAACAAGTTTACAATACACACAATAGGAGCACATATGCAAACCACACTATTTACATATTAGTGATTAGTAATCAGAATAAAATTAGATTGCCAAAACTAATACAATCAGCTAAAAGATAATGCATACTGTAGGAGCAGCAAAAACTCCACCATCCTCAACTTTAGGGTCACAGCTCTGCCTGAGAATTAATTTGGCATAAAATAGATTAGCAGGAAATGAAAATGTAAATTTATTGAGAAATGTTCAGCCCTCATAAGGAAGTCAAGGCCCAAAGGAAGAGTCAATTATTAATATACTGAATGGGAAATAGAGTAGCAAGTTCTAAAGAAGCAGCTAAATTATATGAGGAGTTTTAAAAGATACAGATTATTTTAATAAAGTCTGTAGAATTTTGTTGGTCTTCATTGGACTCTCACCCTTGGGATGAGGGTGTTACACCGTTCACTTGGAAATTTGATCTTATGTTTTTAAGAAATAGCATGAAGATCAGAATGATCTTTTTATACCTGCTGTTCTTTAAAGTTCATTTAACTAAATAATGTGCCATAAGAAGCATATTTTAATCCCTTCAATTTACAGACCAGATTTCTACATCCAGTCAAACAATCAAGTATGTGGGTAGCAGAAATAGATCTTTGGATCTGCACATTCTCAACAATTCTAGATCTTGTGTATCCTTCACAGGGGCTTCTTAGAGGTTATATTTCTCCTGTATAGATAGGAAATTATCCAAGAGAGGAGAAGGCAAAATGTACAAGATGAAGGCAGTTTTCTGGGTGATTATGATGTGAGTGATTTCTAAAAGGACCAGTCCAGCAAGGAAACAAGGAAGCAAGGCCCACAGCAGCCATGCCCATAAGTGGGGAGAAGGAGAGAGGGAGGGAGAGAGAGAGATTCCATTTGAGCTGGAATTCAGCTCTGTCAGGGAATGAATGAGAGTTACATAGTAAACCCAACAACTGGATTAAATGACAGAACTTAATTCCATGAAAAAATAATTATAGAAGAATATGAGACTGGAATAAATGATTTGGTTTATGCAGCACTAGTTTTCACAGCCACAAATACAAACAATAAAAATTGATTAAGCTGAAAAAAGTATAGGTCTTTCAGAAGAAGATAAGTTTGCCATAGGGCCTCAGTATCTATAAATTCTGCATCTATGATTCAACCAACTAGGAGTTAAAAATATTTGAAAGACAGTTGCATCTGTAGTGAACATGTACAGACTTTTTTCTTCTGATTGTACCCTAAACAATACAGTATAGTAATTATTTATGTAATATTTTCAGTGTGCTTAATATTATAAAATAATACAGGGAAGACAAGATGTTTGAGAGGATATACATAGCATATATGTGAGGGAGTTGAGGCTCGGGAGTCTTCTGTATCTTTAGAGAGGAGTGAAACCAACTCTCTGTGGATACTGAGAGGTGGCCATGTTAGCATGTGAGAGGGTGAGGGGCGTGGCTATGTGAGTTCTTATCTAATGTAGTAGGAATCATAGCCGTGGTTTCAATTTTAATAATCATAAAAAGTAATACAAACAGTTTAGAAAGAATAGAGGTAAACACCACACACACACACACACACACACACACACACACACACACACACACAGATAAAGGCAATGTAAGTGCCTATCTCTGAGGGAGTGAGAATTAGGAAAGCAGACATCTGGGGCAGGTGTGTATGTGTACTTACACACACACACACGCACACACACACATTACTCCAGTAGGAATAAAACAAAGCTTTAAAAAAGAAATTTCTTTAAATTTATCATTTTTGACCAGTGTCTTGTTATGTAATTCTAATGGAATGATAAATATTTTGTTATTTTTGCCAAACATACAAATGATGATGTATCTGAAAATAGTTCCAAAGTAGTAAAGTAGAAAATTTTCAAAATTTCCTGTTTCTTTCATACAAATTATGGGACAATCCACACAACATATTGGAAAATATTTCATCTCTAAATATGCCCAGAAAGACATTCAACAAATATTTTTTAATAAAAATTGAGCACGAACAGTAAATGTTCCACTTTTTTTTAAAAAAAAAGAACAAAGCTCTCCGTTTTCAACTGTAGAGGTTACAGTCTATGTCGTGTTTGTAAATTCTACGCTACTAACCCAGGCTCTGGCTATACAGATGGGAGATGCTTGTTAAGTGTTTGGATGGAATTGAAATTTTTGACTGCCCTGGGGACCTAAGTGAGCCAAGAATAGAGGGAGGAGGGGCTCTCCTTGCCTTGCTACAGTTTGATTTGTCACTTTTCTGCTGGAATGAAAATGAAATTCACAAATTCCAAGAGGCTTTTACTAGGAGTAAAATTCTAAGCTTTTACGATCCTGTCTGTAAAGGAACTTACTGGCCTCCACACCTCAGATTATGGACCCACATCTGGATTTTTAGATGGATTCATGGTTTTCCTCATAGTCTATAAATCACACATCCAAAATGAAACCTCTTTAATCTACTCCAGTCCCAGCCACTTTTTGGTATTTTGCTAGCAACTAAAGAATGTAACTTAAAAACAAAAGGTCTTTTTAATTTAGGAAGGAATTCTTTTTTGCTATGTTTCATTATTCCTATTTAAATTTCAATTAATTCTGTTTTCCCTCAATTAAAATCTTTCTTTTCATGCATTAGTCAGTAATACTACTGATAATGTTGCTCCTTTTTAGTTGCAGCCCCTTACCATTTTTAAAATTTAATTTAATTTTATTTTGAAGAGCAAAAACAGAACAAACAGGAAAAAAAGAGACAGAAACAGGGCAACATACAACAATACATATGTTACAGATTTTCAAAACAGGACTTGCTAATTAACAAGGGTTGTTACATTATTTATTTTTATCGTCAAATCTGGTGCTCAGACCAACAGACACAGCCATGCAAGATCGGCACTTGCTTTCAAGAAATCTCAATGCTTTTCTCCTTGTCTTTCTTTTGTTTTAACTTATTTTGAAGAGAGTATAACAATTGACAAGACACCAGAAATGGCACACACACCTAGAAGACCAAGATGAGAGGTGTCCGACCATGGGCTTCGTATTACACATTGCTGTCCTAATGTAGTCACTCAGATCACACACAGAAGCATACAGAGCTAGCCAAAGTGAAAATTCGAAACATGAACTGCTATTTAAAGAAAGTAATGGAAATTATCAGTATAATCATCTCAGCCATCCCTTATATATGCTTGCATGTTTTTCCTTCCTTCCTTTTTTCCTATCTTTTCCCTTTCTCTCATCTTCATTGTTTAATCTTTAAATTCAGTTTCTTTCCATTTTACTATATCAATTATACCTTTCAGGTTTTATTTATTCTTTTAGGTTCTTACACTAGGGAGACAATACAATATTTACACATGTGGGTCTGATTTATTTCACTTGTGAGTATAGCATCTAGTTGCATCCACTTACCTACAAAGGCTTCAAATTTGTTTTTCTTTATAACTGAGTAGTACTCCATTGTATAAAAATACCACATCTTTTTCATCCATTGCTCAAGTAATGGGCATTTTGGTTGTTTCCAAGATTTGGCAATGACAAATGGTGCTTCTATAAACATGGGTGTACATATATGTCTTAGTTACTCTTCTCTTGTTGCTGGGACAAATACCCGACACTCAAAATGAAGGAAGGAAAGGTTTATTTAGCTCACAGTTACTGGAGGTTTCAGTCCATACTCAGCTGGGTCCAAGGCAGAGCAGCACATAGCAGAGGGCAACCTTTCATGGTGGCAGCAAAGAGCAAGAGCGCAAGGGAGGGGTAGCAGCAGCTCAAGCAGCTAGCTTCACTTCCCACCTTACATTGTAATGCAAATTACCTGCCCCAGGGTAGGAGAAGTACTCATACCTATGGGTACTTCCCAGTATTTACCCACCTATGGGTAATCCCAGCAGTACTAAGACCCATAATCCCAGCCTTGGATCACACATAATCCCAGTGGATCATCAGTTAACACAAACTCTAGAAGCCCTCACCCCATGACTGCATGAAGCTTTGGGGGAACAACTAGACACAAACCATAACAATATATCACTATGATATGATATTTTCAGTTCTTTTGGGTAAATACTCAGAAGGGGAATAGCAAGATTGAGTAGGATTTCCAGTTCTAGCTTCTTGAGTCTCCACAATGATTTCCACAGTGGTTGTACCAGTCTACATTCCCACCAGCAGTGGGAAAGGGTTCCTTTTACTCCATGGCCTCTCCAGCATTTGCTATCAGTCCATTTCTTTATGATAGCCATTCTTTCTGGGGTGAGATGCTATCTCAATGTTGTTTAAATTTGCATCTCTCGAGTGGTTAACAATTGTCTTCCCAACTTGTGGGTTGTCTTTTCGCTGTTAGTGATTTCCTTTGATGTGCAAAAACTTCTCAGTAAGATAAGGTCCCAGTTGTTGATTCTTTGCAGTATTTAACATGCAGTTTGATTTTTGTTCATGAACTGTCTGCCTATTCCTACATCTTCAAATTTTCCACCTACTTTCTCTTCCAGGAGATTTAGTGTTTCTGATTTAATGTTTAGATCTTTAATTCATTTTAGCTTTAGTTTAGTGCATGGCAATAGATCCAGGTCTAGTTTTAATTTTTGGCATGTGTTAAAACACCTTTTGTTAAAGAGGGTCTCTTTCTTCCAGTGAACATGTTTGGCTCCTTTGTCGAAGATAAGATGGCTGAGTGTATTGGTAGTTGTATCTGCATCTTCTGATCTGTTCTATTGATCCTCAGGTCTGGATGTTTTGCTAGTACCATGATGATTTTATCAGGGTAACACTGTAGTATAATTTCAGGTCAGAGATTGCAATACCTCCTGCTTTGCGTTTGTTGGCTAAGATTTCCTTTGCTATTCTAGGTCTTTTCAAGTTTCAAAAAAAATTGTAAGAATGTTTTCTCTAGCTCTGTGAGATATGTCGATGGACTTTTGATAGGTGTTGTATTAAGTCTGTATAACAATCTTGGGAGTATAGCCATTTTCACAATGTTGGTTCTTCCTATGTAGGAGCAAGGAATATCTTTCCATTTTCTGAAATCTTCTTTTATCTCTTTTTATAGAGGGTTGTAATTCTCATTGCATAGATCTTTTACTTCCTTAGATTAATTCCTGAGTATGGGTTTGGGTTTTTTTTGTTGTTGTTGGGGATGACATTGTGAAGGGTACTGTTTCTCTGGTTTCTCTCTCAGTGAGTTTATTATCTGTATAGAAGAATTCTATTGATTTTTGGGTGTTGACTTTTTTTTTCTGTATTTAGGGCAGGGCCTAAAGGGTATTTAGGGTCTCATTATGTAGAGTGGACTTGTAGTGATTCTCCTGTTTTCAGCCTCCCAAGTGCTGGGATTACAGGCGCACCACAACACCCAGTCTCAATCTCTGTCTCAGCGTGCCACATGGGCGGGGCCGGCATGGCATTCTGGGGATCGAACTTGCTATGATACTGAATTTGTTTATTAATTATAGGAGCTTCTTGGTGGAATTTTTTGGGTCTTCTAAATAGAGCACCATGTCATATGAACATAATGATAGTTTAACTTCTTTACCTCTTCTTATTCCTTTTATTGCTCTCTTTTCTAATGGCTCTAGCTAATGATTCCAGAACTATATTGAATAGGAGTGATAGAGGACATCCTTGTCTTTTACCTGATTTGAGAGTAAAATTCTTTCAATTTTTCTCCATTTAGAGTTATGTTGACTGTTGGTTTGTCATAGATGGCTTTTAGCAGGTTGAGGTATAGGCCATCTATTCCAATTTTTGGTAGGTCTTTGATATGAATGAGTGTTGGACTGTGTCAAAATCCTTTTTCCACATCTATTGAGATGGTCATGTGGTTTTTTTAATTTGGTTCTATTTATATAGTGTATTACATTTACAGATTTGCATATGTTGAACCATCCTTATATCCCTGAGATGAATCCTACCTGGTCACGGTATATAATCTTGATGATTTGCTGTATTATACTTGATATTATTTTATTGAGGATTTTTTCATTTGTGTCCATGAGGGCCTATAATTTTTTTATTAACTGGATATTTCTCCAGGTTTGGTATCAGTATAATATTTGCCTCTAGGAATAATTTGGGGAGTATTGCTGCCTTTTCATTTTCATTGAAGAGTTATGGAAGTACTGGGATTAAATCTCTAAATTTCTTGCAGATTTCAGCTGTGAATCCATCAGGACCTGGGCTTTTCTTTGTTGGCAAGGTTTGTTTTAATTATATTTTCAATTTCATTGGCTGACATTGGGTTATTCAGAATTTTTATATCTTCTTGATTCAGTTTTGGCAATTTGTACCTACCTAGGAATCTGTCCATTTCTTTTGTGTCTTTAATCCTGTGAGAGTAATGATTTCTGAATAGCTATTGAGGCTCTTCTGAATTTCCACAGGATTTGTAATCATTCTTCCCTTTCCTTATTGCTTGAATTTGACTTTTTTCTTTCCTCTTTTTGAGAAGGTTAGATAGGAGTTTATCAATTTTATTTAATCTTTCAAAGAACCGGCTTATGGATTCATTAATTCTTTGTATTGTTTTCATCTCAATTGCATCAATTTCTGCTCTAATCTTTATAATTTTTTCTCATCTTTGGGCTTGGTTTTCTCTTCTTTTTCTAGAAGATTGAGGTGCAGCATTAGGACATTTATTTGTTCTTGCTCTGTTTTCCTAATATGTGTGTTTGCTGCTACAAATTTCTCTCTGAGAACTGCTTTTATTGTACTCCACAAATTTCAGTAAGTTGTGTTTGAATTTTTCTTGGATTGTAGATATTGTTTAATTGCTTCTTTAATTTCATTTGTAACACATTAGTTGCTAAGGAGGGTGTTATTTAATTTCCATATGTTTATTGCGTTTTTTGGTTTCTTTTGTCATTAATTTTCAGTTTCATTGCACTATGGTCATATAATACGGTATAATTTCTGACTTCTTGTATATTTTTTAGCATGTTCTATTGGCTAGTATGTGGTCAGTTTTAGAAAACATCCCATGTGCAGCTGAAGAGAATGTGTATTCAGATGTTCTTGGGTGGAACACTGCATATGTCGCTAAGTCCATTTGTTCAAAGGTTTGGCCCAGTTTCACTACCTCTTTCCTAATTTTTTGTCTTCTTGACCTATCTTTTTGAGATAAGGGGGTGTTAAGGTCCCTTGTTAAAACTGTGACAATGGTTATTAGATTTTTCATGTCCTTTAAAGTTTATCTCATATATTTGGATGCTCCCATATTTGATGCACATACATTTATGACTGTTATATCTTCCTCTTGAATTTTTCCCCAAACCAGTATATAGTGACTTTCTTAATCTCATTTGGTCATTCTTGGTTTGATGTGTAGATTGCTTGCAAACAGGACAGCTTCCCCTGCTTTTCTCTGAGGTCCTAGAGCAGGTAGTATTATTTTCTATTCTTTGACTTTCAGCCTATGAATTTCTTTATGGGTTGAATATGTTTCTTGTATACAGCATATTGTTGGGTTTTGTTTCTTAATCCACTTTGCTAGTTTATTTATTTGAACTGGTGAATTGAGTCCATTTACATTGATAGTATAATTGATATGTATTGACTTATATTTGTCATGTTATTTTCATGCTGTTGGTTTCCTACATTTCTCCAGTTAATAGTTTGCCATGTTTGCTATCTATTGTCATTCTTGGAAGTGTGGGTATTTTGATCCCTTTGTAGAATATCTTTTAGTACTCTGTGTAGGGTTAGCTTGGTCATTGTGAATTTCTTTTGTTGTTCTTTGAAAGTATTTCACTTCTCCATTAAAGGAAAGTATTTCACTTTTCCATTAAACTTGAAAGAGAGTTTTTCAGGGTATATCAGTTTGGGATGGAATTTGTTTCCTTGTAGGACTTAAAGTACATTGCTTTATGATGGGTTTTTCTTTGAATGTGATCTATTTCTTTTCTCTAGCAGCTTTTAATATGTTGTTCTTGTGCTGAATTTCTGGCATCTTGATTGTTATATGTCTGGGTGTAGTTTTACTGAGTTGACACTATTTGGAGTTCTATATGCCTTATTTTTTTTACCTGAATGTCAGATTGTTTCCCCATATTTGGGATGTTTTCTTATATTACTTCTGCCCATATACTTTTGATGTTGTTTATGTTGCCTCCTTCTTTCTTATTGATGCCTATTAGTCTTATATCGTTCATCTTTGCATTGTCTTGCAGCTGTTGAATTATTATTTCCTGGATCCTAGCTGTTTTTAAGAGATCTTTCCTTACCTTTTCACCAGCAGCAATGGTGTCTTCGAGGTCTGAAAGTCTATCGTCACTTTCATTCCAACAATTTTGCCAACTTTTAATGAACTTTTACGTTTCTTATATATCTCTTTGAATCAGCTTCATGCATTCTATTTTTTCCTATATTGTTCATTTCAGGTTTCCATCATTTTTCTACTCTCCTCTATTTTTTCATCAGTATCTTCTTTAGAAATGCTTAGTAATTCTTTCATTGTAGTTATCAGCGTTTTTTTACCTGTCAGATTATTTCTAATCTGATTTCCTCTATACTCTTCTGCAGTTGTTTCTTTACCTCAGTTGCTATTATTTTAGAGATTCCAGGTGTGTGACATCCAATTTCTTCCATGCTGATGTCTCTTAGGTTTGTTCTGGGTTGGCTTGGGTCCTGAGAATGCATTTTGCTCCTTCTTTTTGTCATTTTCTACTTCAGACAGAACTCTTTATTTTGATTTCTGTGATACCTTTCTGTGAAGGTATCAGTCTCACTATTCAGTGAGACTGAACAGTCTCACTATTCAGTGAGACTGAACAGTCTCACTATTCAGTTCAGGCTGACCTTGAACTCACTATGTAGTCCAGGCTGACCTTGAATTCTCCATGATCCTCCTGCCTCAGCCTCCTGAATGTTGGGATTATAAGTGTGCACTACCACTCCAGGCCACTGTCATCCTATTAATCCCAACTAGATTTGAATCTTCCTATTTGAAGGTCATATACTTCAATTGTAACAACCTTAATTCATGTGGAGCCATTTCCCTTGTTATATGAGACAATATACAGGCTTCAGGGATAGGCATTTTATTTGGCCTTTTGTATTTCTTTACTGTAGTACCTGCACTTATTATTGTCACTTCTAGCTTATAGATGAAGCACAAAGAACTCACAAAGACCGTACATCAAGACAACTCACTATCAACAGACTGTTATATTGACTTAGTGTCTTTTTTGTGCTTTTTTCATAATTGTTAGATTTTTGGGCTACCAGTATAGCCCTTCTTTCTTATCCTATTGTGTTTAACATGCATCCATGAGCTTTCCTCACATATTTAAAATGCCTATACAGCATTCCATTCCAACCTCAGTGTCTTTGCATATTCTGCTTCTTCTGTCAGCTGTGCTTTTCCACAGGTCGTGGTGCTTAGTCTGTCTTATTTCACTTTCCAGTGTCAGCAAGAGCATTTTCCATGACCACTGTTATTAAATGTGTGCCTTATACCTTTGTGTTCTCTACCCTCATACCTTTATTTTGTTCCTAGTGCTTATCACTAGTATATTTTATGTAATACATTGATTTATCATTTGTCTCCTCTATTAGAATATAATCTCCAAAGGTCAAGGACTTTATTTTAGTGATTGATGTAGGTCAGCAAATATTATCTTTTTTGGGGGAGCAGGATGTACAGGGTGTACAGTGTCTCACTGCGTAGATTGAGCTCAAAGTGATCTTCCTGTTTACAGCCTCCCAAGTGCTGGGATTACAGGCACGCACCACCATGCTCAGTCTCAATCACTGTCTCAGCATGCCCAGGGGGCGGGGCTAGCTCTGCACTCCAGGGAATCAAACTCCCGGCCCCTGTGTCTGCCTAAGCAGGTGCTTTAATTCGTTGAGCTATTTGGCAGGCCCAATATTTTCTTTAGAGAATGAATGAACACTCAAGATTTTTAAATCAAGGAAAGCCATTCATAAAACTCTTACTATGACAAATGAGCTGTCCTCATTTCTACCTACTACCTATTTGTAAATATAATTTTCTATGTTCAATGATAGTATAGAGGCAGTTACAGGTGTGTCCACAGGAGCACATATTTAAGAATTAAATCTTAGAGGGCTGGTGAGATAGCTTAATGGTCTAAAGCACCTGCTTAGGCAAGTGCAAGGACTGTGGTTCCATTCCCGGCACCACATGCCATGCTAGTCCTTCCCTGAGGCAGGTTAAGCCGGCAACAACAACAATAACAACAACAACAACAACAACAACAGAATTAAATCTTAAGCTACTTTCCGTATTGCTTTGTAGTCTTCAGAACTTTGGTTTTAATGGCTGTATAAAAATAATACTAACTTGCTGAATAGAATTAATTAACCATTCTTCTATGAGATGTCCTTTAGGTTCTACTTTGATCCTTTATTAACCAGATGTTCCATCTTTGGTAACTTTTCTTTAAATTGATTCCCTTGTTATCAAAAGACAGAGTACCTGGATATGCCTACCAAATAATTGTTGCTGAGCAACATATTAGTTTCCTATGTTTTGGGTCTATTTGTGACATACTGCTATGACAAAATAATATTTCATCAAACATTTGCTGCTCATATTATTTATTACCTTAAGATGAATACTCAGGAATGATATTACTGTGCTGAGGGGGCCAAAATATTTGATAAATGTATTAATTGAATGAATTTATGATGACTATTTGTATCTTGGTTTTAAGTATAAATTTCCCTAAAAACAGGAGATGTTACTTTTTATAATGTGTTATTTAGAATATATTGTTTACTAGATACATATTTTAGAGTATAAAGTTTGGCTATGTCAGGAAAATTTCCTCTTCTTCAAATAATATTTTAAGTCCTCCAAGGTATAAAATCTTTCCTTTGTTTAAGGCTTAAAAAATGAGAATTTTTGGTTAAACTTGGGAAATGATTCTCTCAGTCCTTTTGGCTGTGGAGATTGCTCATTCTCTCTAGCTTTGAATCTCCTTTGAATTTCTTAGAATTGTGCCTAAACGATTTCTGCCAAAGTTTTTCTTTTTTTAAATTTGACAAATCTTTCTAATTTAACAGTTGCTCTTAAAAATAGACTCATCAGCAGCGTGGGGGAAGCGTTGTCTGTATGTTTCCTGGTCTCAATTTAGTCAGAGCATCTGTGCAAAGTGGTATGAAAGTTATTTATTACTCCACCATCCAGGGGGAATGCTTGATTCCTGACATTTATATTCCCTGGAACATAAAAAGAAAATCAAACTTCATGCTTGGGGGACTAAACAGATTGCTTGCCATGGTTAGGAGAGAGTGCCCTCCCCGCCTCCTCTTTCTGAATTAGAAATACATTTTCATGGATTGTGTCCTTAAATGACCAGATATTTTTCCTTTTAAATCACATTTGTCAGGATGATTTACACTGGAGGGGAGAAAAAAGTATTGGGCTGGCAGAAGAGCAAGTGGTTAAGAAAATAGTCTTTGGAAGCCTGCAGGCCTGCATTGGTCAACTGGACTTCTGGGACTTTGACCCACTTATTGTGCTTCTATCTATCAGATTCCTGAGCTTTCAATAAGTATAACAACCATTGCTCACAGAATTCTATAAAGATGAAAATAAATTAATGTATGCAAAGTAAATGAAACAACACCCAAGACACAAAATACTTGTCAAAATTGTTACCTGTCATCATAGTTAAAATAGAAACACAAGGAATCTTGCATGGAAAGGCACATGCATCTTGATAGCCACTATTTTAATCATGACAAGAATAGAATTCAAATTAGAGAGGATTGATACTGGCTCAGTGCAACACCCAGGCATAGGAAAAGGGAGTCCATTGAGGGTAAAGTAAGGCTTCCCATTGTAGCAGAACATATATCCGGTCCACCTAAAGTACCCCCCGATTGGATTGGGGAGATAGCTCAGTGGCAAAAGCACCTGCCCGGCAATTGCAAGCTTGTGAGTTTGATTCCTGGTCCAGAAAAAGAAAATGCTTGCTTTTGGGTCAGGGAGATAACTCAGTAGAATAAGCTCTTGCCTGGCAAGCTCAAGGTCCTGAATTCAATCCTTCGTACTGGAAAAAAAAATAGTACCCCCAGATCACAGATAAAGAGGTAGGAGAAATATGAATTTCTTGGCAGAAAAGACCCTTTCTATTTTGAGCACTTACACTGCTGAGATGGTGGGCTGTGGATTCATTGATTTGAGGTGCCATCCTCCACCTACCCTGATTCGTGTGTGGATTCTAGGGTGGGGTGGTGCAGATGATGCCGGCCCAGACTCGACATTGGTAGGTGCTAGCATTTGTGCCAGGTCTTTACATACACTTTGTCATCCGTGATGAGCGTATGTGGACTGTGAAGTAGTTGTCATGTGCAGCTGACCAAAAGCCTCTCTCAGGCTCATAGAGTCCTGTTCTTCCTTCCACTACCCTCTCATGTGTCAAAGCAGCCATCAGAGGCTCTGAAACTCCCTAGGTCTCTGACAATTTCACACTCCTTTCAGCTGCCCAGGATTCCTTGGCTGCTTTTAGACCCCATAAAAGCCAAGAGTCACTCTGGGAAGCAACTATGGACCAGTCTTTGCTGACACACACCCAACCTTTCCACTCTGGCCTGTGTGTTTCCAAAGACTTTGGGTTTCCTGTCAGAGTTCTCATTTCCACTTGGGGATACTTTGATTTCATCCCACATCGAGCTAATTTTTCAATGAACTCTTTTACATACATCTTGCCTGACCTCAGACTCTTGCTAGCCTATCTCATGGAATTGCTACTGTCTTCCAGAGTGGGGGCTTTGCTGGCTTACCACATTCCTCTTAATCCATAGTTTGTGCTTGGAACCTGCTAAAAATATGAAATAAATATAACACCCTATAAATGTTTTTACTTGGCCAAGATCAGGTCAAATCCTTTTCCACATCTTATCCTGAAGAATTTGAAATACTGCTTCATGCAACTCTCAAAAAAAATCTAACAGGGAGTAATAACAATGTGGAGAAGCAATCAGGGATTCAAGTCAGTCAGAAATATCAGAAATCCAAGTTTAACGATCTGCATCTCTGAGGAGGCTTATAGAAGGTGGCGATCAAATTATTAAACAGCATCTTAGGCTTCTTTCACTGGCCTGGATTCTGAGCTGCAAAGACAGGGGCAGTAGTGATATTCTTTGTGGAATACTGGCTAGGCTGCAGCTGACTTTGCACCTAGTGATTCCCAAAGTTTCTGCCAAAACACCAATGACATTTTCTGTTCCTCTATAATTATGATGTTGATTCAAGATTTTAGGTCATGTATGTTTTGATTGTCAGAAAAATCTTTGAGGAGCAGACGGCCTGGGTTTGACTGCTCCCCTGACAAAGGTTCTACCGTTGATGGGACCACTATCATTGTGGACTGTGTGCTCCTCGGTCCCCACGTGCTGGTGCTGCTCTTCGAGGCTCTGCTGGCTACTTGAAGACTAGAGAGTGACCTTGTACACAACTGGCCCTTCAGTGGTGTATTTTTCCTTTCTTTGATCGGAGCTATTTGTCATGGCAGTCTGGGATCCCCACTTGAGATTAGGGCCAGGCCTCACGAGCATATACCTGCTTGATATTAACAAAACAGACTGGTGTGTTAGAATGATCCTTAAAATGGGAATCATGGGACTTGGGATTTTTCTGTGCTGCTACTGACTTGTCATGTACCTTCTGAAAAATAATTTATTTAAATTCCTGATGCTTTTTTTTCCTTGTCTGTCACTGAGCCACTTGGACCAGAGGAAAGTTTTATGCAGTTGTATCATTCTGTGACATTGACACTTAATATTTAATTAGCAGCAATGATATAGTGGTTTATGTTTACATATGTGTTTTTAATTTTACTAGCATAATCATAAATACTGTTGTCCATCAGTGATGGAATATTTGTAATATTGAAACTAAAACTCTTCTGAGTAATTTTTAAAGAAATATTATCTCAAGATAAATGATATTTATCTTTCTACTGCATAATAAAGAAGAAGAAGAGAATTTACACTCTGTTGTTTTGTGCCATATTTCATTGACTCCATTAAACCTTGAATTTATACACTATTTATGACTGCTATTTATTAGACTGTTAAATGACAGTGACATTTGATAATAGGCAGATGAGGCAGAAAGGTTACATTTGCATGAATCCATGTCTGTTTTTAGTTTTAAATTCTGAATTATAGCTGAGTCTTCTTCAAATTATTAACTCATTCTAGGTCTGTACTGATTAGAATATAATCTGCCTGCAACTAAGACTTATACTTGGTTTTATGTCTACAGTGTATGCAGCCTTGCACATGTTTGAGATCATTGAAGCACTTGTGTGGGTGCTACTTCAGTGGTGATCCAATCTCAGTGCTGCCAGCTCTGTGGGTGGCCAAGTCTTCAGGTGCTTTTGGTCATGTTTTTCCCAGTTCCCTTAGACCAGTGATGATAAAGCTTTTGGAGCTGCCAGTTATACAAATAACTTGCTGTTGCGCATGTGTCATAGCTTGTCAGCACTATGTACACACCGTATCAAACCCTTCTCATTTGCCTCAAGTCATCAACACAATCCTTGCTGCCCTAACTTTAGGCAACTGCCTCTCATATTTGCTACTGAGAAAACTGAGGTCATTGCATTGCAACAAAACTGGCACTTGGTGACTTTGTATTGGGTAAAATTTGGGGATTTAGAGTCAGTAAGGCCTTTGTAATGCTGCTCAGTGGGGCAGCCAGCTGGCCTGGAATTCTGGGGTCTGGCAACTTATCACCAATTATTAGAGCTGTTGTCATGCATGTTAGTTCGGAGATGTTAAACAAGTATATTACTCTATTGCACAGACCTCAACTCCTAACTTCTATTTTTCCTCCTACAATCTAAAAGTATGTCTATGCACCTACCTACTCTTTCTTCTTTTCTGGCAAGATCTTTTTTTCCAGAGCCTGTTTTCCATTAATACCATTGATCTCATTCTCTACTTTCTTGTGGCTCTTGATGTTTTTGTTTGGTGCCTTCAATTTCTGTTTCTCTCCTCGATCCTTTCCCTCAGTCCAATTCACTCATTTATTTATTTTTTTCTGACCCAGATTGACTTACTGAACTTAATTTAATTTGTCTATGCTTTTACCATGTAACTCTGGAGTGTTTTTTCATTTCCATTTTTGTGTGTCCATTTTCTCATATGCAAAATGAAAAGGTTGGACAAGATCAAATGCCTTACAGTTAGTATTCTGCGGCATGATTAGTGTTTAATCAGTTGCAATGGACATTTTTATCTGTATATGTGTTTTTAATTTAGTGTCATACTCCTGAGTGATAGTGGCTAGAATATACTTCTCCACCCACCCAACTAATGTTAATCTTAGCTGTGAGACTTGCACTGATCAGTGGAAAGCACACATGAGCCATTCTCAGCCTGCACTTCAAGAAGCACAATAAATTTTTGCCTGCTTTGTTTTCAGGATCTGCTATTAGAAAAATGTACTTTGGTAGCCGATCATCTTGAGGAAATACATGGTATAGAGCTGAATGTCATTCAAGCTGGGAGCCAAGCCTGGCTGAGCTCACCAAGACCAGCTGGGCTCAAGCTGAGCCACAGATCCACGGCTGTGAAAGAAATCGATGTTGTTCTAACACATTACATTTGAGGGTGATTTCTTACACAGCATTATTGTAGTAAGAACAAATCATACACTACTCAATCCATTTTTTCATTTAACAGTTATTTATTGGGTAATTGATATAAGAGGGACACTTGTAATTACAAACTTCAAGGATACCATCAAGAGTAAAGCAAAGAAAGCGAAGAAAAACGAGCACAGGTAGGTCACATGGTAATAGATGCTAGCATAAGACAAAATGGAATAATATGGTAGGCAGTGAGGAGCTCCGGAAGGATACACATTCAGCTGAATGTCCAGGAGAAGGCTCTGAGCCAGAAATACTGAATGAGACAAGAGTGGGAAGAGGCAGCCAGAATCCATGGAGCCACAGTGCAGAAGGGCAGCAGCAGCCTAGAATTTTGGCCTAGAATGGATTTCAGTGTCTCTCAACCAAAGGCTATAAAAATTAATACTAAAAATATTCCCTAGTCTGGAAGTTATTCTGATATCTAGAGATAAATTCAGGTCCCAGGAAGTAGCTAAGCCAGATAAGAAAACAAGCATGGAAGCAAAGAGAGGTGGATTCTGGGCTGGTCTCACTGCCCACTTGTCACAGGGATCTGAGGTATCGTGGGTTTGGCTGGCTAAATGTACAGCAGGACAGATAGCTGTGGTCTGCTGAACTGGCTATACCCTGTCTTAGTATTGGCATCATTCTGATTTATAGTAGTTGGGTCAGAGCTTTTCTATTTCTTAGATACGTTATTTTCACTAGATGTAAATAATTTCACAGTTTTCTTATATGTTATTTTTTCCTGGCCTAATCAAAGTTATATGTATACATGGTTTAGAAGAGTTCTATAGAATAATAAGTTTTTAAAAAATAACCTTTATTCTCATAATCAATGGTGAGATTTATCAACTGAAGATTTTCACCTGATTATTTGACATTTTCCCTTAATATTTCCAAAGAACTTGCTGAATCTTGGTTCTTGATTCACCATTTTAATAAACCCAGGTTTTATTGATTGCCTACAATTGACTAGGAGAACTTCACTTTCTTTCCTGTTCTGTCCAACATGTTTTTATTCTAGTCTGTCACCTTTTCTTCTCAGTATATTACAATACTTTTATTTAGATCAGCATTCAGTATTTAAATAAATGCTTTTCACAGTTGGACCAGACAATAAGATGCAATTGCCTTTCTTTTCTCTGGTAGGCATCCTCTCAGATAACCTCAAGGATCCCTGCCAACTAGTACCCTAATCCTTTATGTGTTTCCTAGCCTTAGAAGTGAGCTAACTTATTGTCTTGCTTCTGACAGATTATGGCAAAGCAGTAGATGTCTCTCCTGAGATTCAGATACATACAGACTAGTCTAGGCCTATTTCATTTGCTTATTCTGAGTATATGAGCCAGAGGTGTAAAAATGCCCCACCAAATTCCTATTCTCAAACACAGCCTAGTACTGTGGTGGATCAGTTTTGCTGATGAATCTAGCTGACTGAAAAAAGACAGATTATCTTAGGTAATCCAGATAGGCCCATTGCTATCACAGGAACTTCTTTTTTTTTTCTGTATCCCTTTTTTTTTCATAATTTTATTGATAAACAAATAGCAATGAGACAGTTTCAAATCAAATCGCTAGGACAGTTTCAAAAATTAACATACTGCATACATTCTTCTTAGTGGTTAATTACTGTACAAGATGCAGACTTGAGATCCTATTTACAAACACCATCAGAACAAATCATTCTATTCATTAAGAGAATGTAACTATATATCTATCCCAACCACTTTGAATACACAGATACAAAATGGACATTCATCTGTATATCCTTTTTTTGTTAAGTTCTGTTATTTGAATATTATAGGTGTGTAAACTCAGCAAAATATTCTAAAAGAGTCCAGTAGCCCATAATAGCATTGGGCCTTCCGCTTAACTGGCAATGTCAGGAATTGTTGACCTGAGTCCCCTACAGTGCAACATAACAGCATGGCTTTACTTCTTATATTTCGTTTTTATACTTTTCTGCTGGGTGGTTAAGACCAAGGTAAAGCAGGACCTATGCAACAAGAGTTGTAGCTTTTGGGTGTGATAAGGTCAGTGAAATCCCCTCAGGATTTATCTTGAGATCCTGTACCTCAGATTGTAGAATCTTTGTCAGTGTCAACCAGGAGGATGAGTCACAGCCATTGCTTGGCCAGTGTGCTCTCTGTATCACAGGAACTTCTAGAGGTAGCAAAAAATGGGCGACTGAGGCACAAGGGAGATCAAAGAGATTCTTAATGTGAGCACTCAGGATACTGCTGTTAGCTTCAAGATGAAATCAGTCCACAGCCAGGAAATGTGGCTTTAGAAGCTGAGTATCACCCTTGGTTATGAGCCAGAAAGGACATGAGGACAAGAGTCCTAGGACCACATAGAACTGGATCCCACCAGCATCTGGAATGACCTTGGCAGTGAATTTTCCCCCAGAGATATGAGGTAGGGCTCAGCCCAGCTAACATGGATTTCAGCCTTGTGAAATTCAGAATGGAGGCTCCGAGCTCGTCTAGACTCATGACCTAGAGAGTGATGAATTTAAAAAGCAATATTCTTTTAAACTGATACGTTATCAATCTGTTACAGCAGATAGAAAATGAATAGATTTGTAGGAAGCCAGGTGACAAGTTGTGAGATACAAGGGAATTGGGAAATGATACTATCAAGGATTCCTCATAATAAGGCTATGCCATCGACTAAAACTTTCTCAAAAGATTACAGGAGAGTGGTTGTTTACAAGTACCTGTTGCATACTCGCTAAGAATACTGCTCTAAATAAAACAAATGATGTTCCTCTTTTCATGGCAAAGAGACTGTGTGACTGTTATCTTTGTGTTCTGTTTTTCCAAATCTACTCTCATAATGGAGAGAATTCATCCCAATTTTGATGCCTTCTGGAAAATTCCAAGATTATCTGGTAAATATTTAATAAACATTCACTAAAGCCTTTCATTGTGCCACTTCTCTGGGGCTGAATGTGTGGCCAATGCTTTTTGTGTTCATGAATTTCAGGGAAGGAAAATATAGGAGTGTGTAACTATTGTGTACGTGATCCATGCGAGGGCAGGATAGCCAAGGCAGAGGTCTGAGTTTCTAGAGTACTTGTTAAGGTGCACAGTATCCAATGTTTTCCATTTGGCAAGTGCTAGCCCTTTCCTTAGTCTCTGAAAATAACAAGAAAGGTCATATTTTCTCCTTCATTCCTTTTTTTTTTTTTTTTTTTTCTGATTCCAGTGAAAATCCTAGAGAAAAATAAGAATGCGTAGCCCTTGGGCATTGTCTAAAATTTATTTATGCTCATAAAAACCAGGGATCTATCAGCTATTTGGCCTTGAGCTGGACAGATGTGTTTGTTTGGTAGCAGAAGATTAAGATTTCCTGAAAGGCTTTGTTGCTTGTTTTTTTTTTGTTCCCGAGCATGATGGTTTTCTGACACGTGCTATTTCAGAGTAATCTCATTCCCATTGCTCATTTTCTAATTCAGTGAGAGAGCATTTGCTCAGGGGAACCCTGTGTGCATTTTAAAAATAGCTACACATTTAGGTTTCCTTGATCTTGTGACAAGAACAAAAAGGAAGCTGTTACTTTTATACGCAGAAATAACTCACATTGAAATCAATGTGCTTTCCTTTATGAACAATAGGTGCATAGATGTATGTAATTTTCACTGAAACAGGTTTTATATTTTTGCATATGTATATCAATGTTTCTTTACAAATGTTAGTCTGTCTGGTTTTTTTTAGACAAACAGCCAAGAGATCAGTAGCATAGATTTACATTTATAACTTTCTTCTATTGTTTGTTTATTGACTCAAACAGTAATTACCTGCTTCACATCTAGTACTTTAAGAGTTCTTAAAGATATGAACATGAAATGAAAGAGGCCTCAAGCAACTTAGTTTGGCTGAAAAACAAACAGCTAAGTTAATTTCTGACAGAAAACAATAAATAAGAGATAACTCTTCTTTCAAAAAACCAGCAGAAGAGGATGAACCAGCATATATTATAAAAAGAATTCCAGGTAGTGACAAATGTTCCCCTGCAAGAGTGTTTTTTTAAGAACTATAAATCTGTGGTAGGGCCAGGCAGATAGCTCAGCAGACTAAAGCACCAGTTTAGGCAGGCTTGGCGACCAGAGTTCAATCCTTCATGTGCAGTACCGCCCTGACCCTGGGGTGCGCTGAGATGGCGACTGAGACTGGGCGTGCTAATGTGTGCCTGTAATCCTGGCTCTTGGGAAGCTGAAAACAGGAGGATCACCACAAGTCCAATCTACGTAGTGAGACACTGTAGATCCTGTACTAAATATTAAAAAAAAACAAAAACAAAAACAAAAAACCCTGAAAAACTATGGTGTCTATAATTCTGTTAGGATGAATCAGGCAGGGCTGAGAGGAAAAATTCAATGTCAAACTCAATTTAAAGAAACTATTTAGTTAAGTCAATGTCCGCTGTATTTATTTATCTGTCTATTTATTTTTGCTGGTTCAGCCCGTCCCGAGGGCGGGTCTGGCATGGCATGTGGTGCCGGGATAGAACCGTGGTCCCCTGAGCCTGCGTAAGCTTACCTATACAGACGTTTTAGACCACTGAGCTATCTTGCTAGCCCCAATGTCAGCTGTTTTTAAAAACTAAGATTCTTTTGTAGTTCCTAAATGTGACTATTGGGTGTTCATGCTGTTTTATGATATATTCTTTCTTCAAATCTGCTCATAATGTGGACATATTACTGGTATGGTGTAAAAAATAAAGTAAAATGTGTAACTGCTCAAAAAGGGTGTTACCAATCACATGACATACAAAGTAACTGCACCTCATTGATGGTAGCTCTTTTTCACACAGTGACTCATTTTGGGATTTTACCATCTTCTGCTGTGTCTGCCGAGGTCCTGAGGCTCTGCGCCACGATATTCATGCATGTGTGAGGCCGTTAAGGGCCGGCCTTGGAAGTGGTACATTGTGCTTCTTGTCATGGTCAGCTGTCTAGAACTCAGTTACATACCTTCATCTACTAGGGCCGAGCGCTGTTGTCTACCTGCACAGTTGGACAGAAGAAAGAAGTGAACAGTTACTCTCACTTCAGCCTTAAATTGAATCATAACACCTCAGGATTAGAAAGTGCCAATAAATAAATAAATAAATAAAAATAAAAGAAAAAAATCAGTATCAGATGATAATTTGAAATTTACAGGTAAAATTTGGGGGTTTTGAATTCATAAAATTCATATTTTATATTGCAATATACAGACTCATAAATTTCTAAATATAAAAAGCCATGAAAGTGAATAATTTATCTGACTTTGCTTTTAATCTAATATAATTTTAGGTGGGAGTATATGCACTCTTTCTTTTTTTCCAAATTTTTGTTCTAAAATTCATCTAGAATTTTATTTAGCTCAATTAGACAATTAGATTTCCTGAGTTTGCCTGGCATCTTTGTATTTTATTAAATAAAAATCAATGATTTAATTTATATAAAAAAAGAATGTAGACTCTGATTTCATGCAGAGGAACACTATAGACACCCACTAAGTCAATTTGTTTAAAGATGTTGTTCAGTTCTGTTATTTCTTTGTTGATCTTTTGGTCATGTTGATCTGTGCTTTTGTTACATTGGAGTATTGAGATCTCCTATTATGACTGTATTAATGCTTATTTGATTTTTCACAACCATTAACATTTGCCTTATACTTGAGTGTATATAGCTTATACAGATATTTGTTGCATATACATTTATAATTGTTAAAAAAAGGATTAGAAAGTACCATAGGTTTTTGTGCCTCAATATTTTCTTTCCTGGAGCACCCATGAGCTATTCATTAAATGGCAATCTGTTCTAGGAAATTAACATCTGTATTTCCTTGGTCTTAATTTGCCAATACTCCCCTTTAAATTGTGGTTCCAAGAAAGGATCACATTACTCCAGTTATGGTAAATCAATAAAAAGCAGAGTAAAGCAAAATTTTCCTCATCATCTGGAGGTAGTTCAAGATTATCTTACCAGGTAATTCCTATCAGTTTATTTAATTTTGCTGGTTTTATGGATTAGAAAAATGTGAACTACATTTTGATGATGCTAATATAATCTGAGTGAATTTTACTCCTTAATTGCGATTGCATTCCCAATATTGAACACAGTACTTGACCCATAATAGGTATTCAATAATTATTAATGAATGCGGAGGGGTGTTTCAGCATCTTACAAGATTTCTTGAACATAGTACTTTCATATTTTCCATTAATTTTTTCTTTTGGGGCTACATTCCAGGTGATCTCTGCAATCTTACAGTTTTCTAATGTAATACATTTTATACTTTTTCATGAGTATGGTTTTAAATGTCTAGAATTTTGATTTGTTGTTTTCTCTGATGAATTTGGTGTTTGGATTTTTTTCCTTCCTTTATTTCTCAGAATATTTTAATCACATTTATTTTGTCTTGTTTGGTCTATGTTTTGAAGATTCTGACATTTTGAAGTTCAGATTGATATCCTCATTGTGCCTGTGAGCTCCTTTATACAATGGCATTGGTTACTGTGGGAATCTCAGTTACACCAGGGAGCACGTCCATGCCACAGGGCAGTGAGGGTGAACCTATGGCACGGTGCCGCAGAGGACTGTTTGTGTCATTGAAAGCTCCAGAAGGTTCAACATCACTGCTATAGGGCATTGGAGCTTTTCCTGTGCTGAGGATCTATACACTGGACCATTTTTAAATTGATTTTTTTTTTTTTTTGCATTAATATCTCTTCTTAAGGTTTTCTTATGTTGAGGACAGTAAACTTTTCGACCATGCACTCACAAGTGGCATGATTCTGGGGGTTTTGTTTCTGGTGGATGATTGAAAACAGAGTCTAAAGGATTTCATTTCCTTCTCAATGAACTTAAAATCATATTTTCCTAAGGCAAATATCTAAATCTTGTGCATTGCCTGTCAGCTCTTTTTGGCACACGGTCTTGCTTTTTATGCTTAAGTATGTATTAAAAACATCTTAAAAAATATATTCTCACCAGCATTTCTATGGGTTTGGAGCAGGCACTGGGTTTCCCACTGTGGTGGACACTGTGATGCATGGCCCAGAAACCCTTTCATTGAAGGGTTTGTTGACCCAGCTGCTGGTAGTACTGGCTGTAGATAGTGCTCAGCTGTCAGCCCTTTTGGGGATTGCTCAGCTGCAGAAATCCTCCTTATCCAGGGTCATGTCCCTTTTTTTCCCCCTGGGCAGCCCGCAGCTATCAACTGATTAATGCAGGAGTATGGAGGACCTACCACTCTATTCAAACTCGGTGGGTTCAGCCAAGGCAGTCCCTGAGCCCACATCACAACCCAGTTCCTCAGTTTGCCTGTTCCTGCTCTTACTCTGCCTTTCGCAGCTGTTGATTCCAAGGCTACGCCTGGTGAACAGCCTGTCTGCTGACCTCTGCTTCATCGCCTGCTTTTCCTGGGGCACCAACCTGCAACGCCTGTATCAGGCCACCTTATATTGACCTAAGCATCATATTTAGGAATTTAGGAAATGTTTACTAATGATGCCATTGATGTGAACAGATGCCGAGCTAGTCACTCAGTCCTGTGCTTGTGTGATATATTTATGTAGACTTATTTTAGTAGTGGCTTTTAACAACATACTCATTCTTGATCAAATTTTTATAAAATTAGGAATAATATTCTTTTTTTTTTTCTAGAACCGGGAATTGAACTCAGGCCCTTGAGCTTGCCAGGCAAGCATTTATTCTACTGAGCCATCTCCCGGTCTCCCAGGAATAATATTCTTATACAAAAGACCTCTATCTAAAGAAAAGAGGTGACTTCACTGTCAAGGTTGAAACACTGGAAAAATTACAGCTGCAGTGAAAAACAAGACCTGTCTGCTCTATCTCACCATTGATAAGTGTTTTCCTATGATTTTTGGTGATGCATTAAATATAAAAACTACAAAAAAGACACACAGATACCATCATTTGTACATGGCTTACCTACTAGAAAAATCAACACATATTTTTAACATGATCAAAACTTAGTAAAGTGGTTGGTTATGGTGTAAGAATACAAACCAACATATAAATGGTTCCTAACTCGCAATGTTTTGATAGGATATTTTTCTTACTTTATGATATTATGAAGGTGATATATAATCAGTGAAAACCATACTTTGAAGTAAGAATTCCGGACTTTTCCTAAGCTAGTGACACTTTGTGATTCTCAGTCAGCCATGCAATTGCAATGATGAATAATTGACATTTTGCAGTATATTGTGTTGTGTTCTGATGTTCTGTGGTTATAAACTCTAGCTATATTTTGAGCTTTTTATATTTTCAACTTGTAATGGATTCGTTGGGCCATACCCTATTTTTTAAATTATGTTTTTAAAGAGAATGAAAAATGGTAAAAACAAATTAGAAACAATACAGAATTTCACTAAGCAAAATAATAGGAATGTAATTTCATATATATATATATATATATGTGAAATTAAAACAGAACAGAAAAAAATTTAATCATTAACTGCTCTTTTCAATAGACCAGCAGAAATCAGCAGTACAATTATCCAACCTGTCTTATATATGTAATCTTTTCCCCTTCTTTCTTCTATCCTTTTCCTCATCCCAATTTTTCCTTCCCTTGGAACTGATACTTTTTTCTCTTGTACAGTCTCTATTGTGTCTTTTAAATTTTATTTACTCTTTCAGGTTCTTACACTAGCAAAGCAATACCATGTTTGTGCGTGTAGGTCTGATTAATTTCACTTATTAATCCAGTCTCTAGTTGCATCCATTTACGTATGAAAGCCTCAAATTTATCTTTTTTATAGCTGAGTAATATTCCATTGTGTAAAAATACCATATCTTTTTTTTATCTACTCCTCAGTTGAAGGAAATTTGGAATGCTTCCAAGATTTAGCCATGACAAGTTGTGCTGCTATAAATATGTGTGGACATGTATGTATGATGTTTTCAGTTCATTTGGAAAAATACTTATGAGGGGGATAGCTGGGCTGTTTTGAGGAATCCCCACACTGATTACAGCCTGCACTCCCAAAAACAATGGAGAAATGTTGCTTTTCCCTATGGTCCCACAGTATTTGTTATTAATTGACTTTTTGATGATAGTCATTCTGTCTGGGATAAGATGGAATTTCAGTGTTGTTTTAATTTGCACCTCTCGAATGACAATGATGTTGGACATTTTTGTTCCACATATATTTACTTGCCATTTGTATTTCTTCATTTTTGATGTATATATTCATCTCAGATGCCCATTTTTTATTGGGTCTTTGAATTTTGAAGGCCTGGTTTTTAAAAAAATTGTTCATATGTTCTAGATAGAAGTCTTTTGTCTGAAGGATATTCAGTTATAATTTTTCCAATTCATGGGTTTTCTTTTTACTATGTTGGTAATTTCTTTTGACATGAAGAAACTTTTCAAAAAGGTGAGATCCCCATTGATTCTTTTTAGTATTTCCCATGCAGTTTGGTTTTTGTTCATGAACTTTCTACCTACCCCTATATCTTTAAGGTTTCTACCTACTTTCTCCTCCAGAAGATTTAGTGTTTCAATTTTAATATTTAAATACTTGATCCATTTTGACTATAGTTTTGTGGATGGTGATAGTCATGAATCTAATTTTAGTTTTCAATATGTGGAAAGCCAGTTTTTCTAGCACCATTTATTAAAGAGGCTATCTTTCTTCCAGTGAATGTTTGGTTCCTCTGTCAAAGATTAGGTAGCTGATTGTGTTTGTAGTTGTATCTGTAACTGCTAATCTGTTCTATTGATCCTCAGATCTATGTTTTATTTTGCCAGTAGCATGCTGATTTTGTCACAGTAGCTTTAAAGTACAATTTCAAGATGAGGATTGTGATGAAGCCTTTGTGCAGTTATTCACAAAAGAATAAATGTAGATATACATTAAATGTAAAAAAATTATATCAAATTGAAATATAATAAATCTAATGGTATGTTTTTCTGTGAAAAGTAAAATGGAAAGTTGACAGTTAAAAGGGTAGTATACTATGGTACTAAAGTTACAGTAAGACATAAACTAGCATACTTATTGTAGTGGTTGATGAATTGTGTCAACTTGAGAAGTTAAAAGTTTACCTAAATTGGTTCAGCAATTCTACACTTGAGGGCCTGGAGGTCCCTCCTTAGGCTCCTTAAAGTGTGGAGTGCCCTCCATATGGCAGAAAAGATATAAAAGAAAACTGAGGAAGGCTGGTGTTCCATTTCCCTGGAGGAGCTCTGGTCTTTGCAGTCAGGGTTGAAACAATTGGGAGATGCTTGCTAGGCTGCTCCTTACTTTACTCTTTGCTATTTTCCACCAAGATGAACTGTTGCCTTCTGCCATGTGCTATTCTGCCTTGGAGCCAGCAGAGTATAGACTGAAACCTCCACAAACTGTGACTAAATAAACCTTTCCTTCCTTAATTTTGGGTGTCATGTATTTTGTCCCAGGAACAAGGGAAAAATAACCAAGACAGAATTTGGCACATGAGAAGTGGGGTCCTTGCTGTGACTATACCTGATAATGTGGATTATGAGCTTTAGGAAATGGCTCTTGGGGAGACATAGGATAGGTTCAGAGATGTCATCTACAAGAGAACAGCTGCAACACCTTCGGCTATTCTGTATAGGACATTCTGGTCAGAGCTCAGAAGATCAGAATGCTGATAGAAATCCTGCCTATAAAGACCAGGCTGGGGAAGTTTCTGCTGGGAAGAAGGATTGCATTGATTGTTAGACTCCAGATAATGTATTCTGTAGCATGGCAGAAACTTTGTTTGCATTTTCCTCATGCCCAGAGACTGCCTGAGACTGAGATTAAGCACAGTGGACTTGTTAATCTGGCAAAAGAAATTTTAAGGCAGTCGAATGGTGAGGCAGTAGCATGGCTATTGTTGGGGGTGTTCCATCAGATTTATGTTGAGAATCAAGATCGAAGATCCCAGTAAGATGATTTTAAATGTTATAGGTTTGACTAGAAAGGAAGCCCCAGGAAGTCTGCGGACTATAAAGATAGAGCTGAGATCTCCATTGCTCAGGAGGACTGAGAGAATAGAAAAGACATCCTGATGGCATCACAGGAGGCAGCAGGTCCTTGCCCTTTGCAGCCTCAGAACCACAAGGGTGAGAGACTTTGCTTTGAGCAGTAATCTGAAGAATCTCATGTTCCAGAATGGATGAAGCAGCCACAACAGGTTCCAGGATGGTGGCATCATAGAGAATTTGTTTCTCAGAATCAGGGTGAGAATGCTCAGTGATCCAGGTACTCGACCCCTACAGCCAAGAAAAAAGAAAGCATGGCTACTGCTCCAGCTGGCAGCAGCCCTTGGCATCACCCATGTGGCACTGATTTTAGGTGTATGCAGAATGTAGGAGTTCTGAGGTTAAGAAGGCCTCTACCTAGATTTCAGAAAGCCTTTGAGGCTAGGCAGTGTGCCCCTGGGAGGGCAGTGTGGAAAGCTCTTAGTGAGAAGCTTATGCGGTGGAAACCTCAGAATCTTGGAAAAATAAGGAATGGGGATTGCCTGAGAAAAGCTTTAAAGAAGGAGCAAAGCCAGCCACAGGGGAAAGCTATGGGATCTACAACTAGCAGAAGTGCCATAGAGGTGGAGCTACATGGAGCTCACAGTTTGCCACAGATTGCCTCAGATGTTGAACATGGGAGTACAGGACTGAATGTTTGCCCTGTAGGATCTGTGACTTGCTTTGGTCTTAATGCTTTCTATTCTGCAGTGTGTACCTTTTGGAATGGTAATGTTTATCTTGTGCCTTTGAATGTTGGAAGTACTTAACTTTTCATTTGTACAGGGGCTCGCAGCTAAGAGTTTGCCTAGATCTTGGAGGAGACTTGGAAATTGACTTATCAGCGTTGCTGAGCCTGTTAGGACTTTGGTAACTCTTGCAGATAGGTTAAAGGCCTTTTGCATAAAGGGATGTGCATAAGTCTTTGGGGCACCAAGGGCAGAATTTTATGGTTGCTGGGACAAAATAACTAATATTCAAAATTAAAGAAGGAACAATTTTTATGTTGATAGACTTAATAGTGATTTATAATGAGAGTTAAGCCTGTGTTATAATGTTGAAGTTGTGAAATGTTAATAAGCATTTCTTTGTATCTGGAGACTGGTTTAAATATTTCTAGTTGCCAAGTTGGCAAGCAGTGGATTATAGTGGTTGATACATTGTGTCAGCTTGAGAAGTCAAAAGTCCAACTAAATCATTTCAGCAATTCCACAGCTTAGGGCGAGGGGGACCCTCCATAGGGTGTGGAAGGCCCATCTCAGAGTGACCTAGCACAGGAAGAATATAAAAGGGAACTGAGGAAGGATAGAATGTTCCATTTCCTCAGAGGAGCTTCCGTCTTTGCAGTCAGCATGGAAGGGAGGGAGGGAGGCTTGCTACAAGCAGCAGCGGCTTCTCCTCTCTGTACTCTTTGCTGTTCTCTGCTATCATGAACTGCTTCCCTCTGCCATGTGCTATTCTGCCTTCGACTGAAACCTTCATAATCTGTGAACTAAATAAATTGTTCCTTCTTTAATTTTGGATATTGGTTATTTTGTCCCAGCAACAAGTGAAAAGTAACTGAGACACTTATGGTATAACTTATTACCAATGTTTCTGAAAGCAATTTGACAATAATGTTATAAAGTTTAGCAGAATTCATATGTTTTGGTCAAATAATTCCTCTGGGAATGTATCCTAAGGAAATCTGAAAAAGTGAAAGAATTATGTTAAACATTTCATAATAGCATTATTAAAAATTAGCAAACATACTTAATATGATAGATATATGATGAAATACTAATGAAGATTTAAAATCTGTAATGTGAAACACTTATCTTGCAGTATTCCTTGAAAAAATGATATAAATTGTTCTGTATTCATTCATTATCTTTTTTACTGAATGTACTCACTATTTTCTAGACATTGTGCTAAATCTATTTGATTATTTCAATTTCTGTGTACCTTTATGGCAAAAACTATAATCCTAATTGCCATCTATAGGATTTGGAATTATATTTTTATTTCACTGCACTGTAAATCTCTATATTTTCCTTTTTTACTCTACATACATATGAAGCAATACTTGAAAAGGCTCTTTCACTGAGGCTCTTCTCAAAGATTAGGGGACCTCCAGATCCTCAGTGGGGCAGGATATCTGAATAACATAAGCCATTTCTCAGTTTTCACCCCACTACTTAGTGTGGTGTGGCAATGGTGAGCAGTTCAAAGCAAGAAGGAAAGCCTCCACTTGTGGGTATAGCAGAACTCAGAGAAGTTTGAGTGAGGAGAGTATTTTAAAGAGGGCTGTGGCTTTCTGGTGAGATTCTGCCAAGATGCCTGTCTTTTTAGCTTCCTAGGAGCCTGGCTGCTTAGCAACTACCACATAGTCATCTTTCCCTGCTTTAAAAAAATATTCAGGGCTATGCATGATTTAAGCGAAGATATTCTAGTTCACTGGAGCTTGGAGAGCAATTATTTGTAGCTATCTCAGGCAACTGTGCCAGGCACATCAGAAAATAAAATGAAGACACTGTGTGAGCCTTGTGTCTTCATCTCTGAAATGTGGCAAGGAATGCAATGAAAGGAACAGCTGTTCTGTCCCAAGATCTTTTTTGCTTGTCCTGCAGACTAAAACTCTGTTAGAGAGAAAGTACATGAGCATAGTTTTGGACTTGGAGGACTTAGGGAAATCTTTGGTTTTAATGATGAAGAGTGGGGTGTGGAATAAGACCCTGGAGTTTAATAAGAGCCCCCTCCCCTGCAAGATCATTTTCTTATCAGCCTCAAGAGTGACTCTGTAGAGAAATTTTCTAAAAGCAAGATGAAGTAATAACTTTTTTTCTGTAGTCATCTATTCCTATTGTGTATGCTCTGTAGAAATCACAGTGATCCTAGAGCCATCCTTATCCTTCAAAATTTGCCCTCTATGTGCATACCCTTTGATGTTGCATTTTGAGCTCTTCAGTGGGTCCTAGATCTCTTTCATTCCTTTTAATCCAAGGACAAGTGCACTTCTGTTCTCATCAATTAGCCCTTCACCTAGTAACTCCCTTCACCTGGCAACTCCATTCCTGCCTCTGAGCCCTGTTTAGAAGATACCAAGGTCAGAACATTGCCTTTTCTAATCTTAGCACATGAACCATACATAGAATGATGTTCAAAAATAGCAACTGTGAGGGCAAAGAGGGCAGGGCATAGGAAATAGCACATGTGACGAAAGGATCCTATTCTTTTCCTGTCAAAAGTGTGGAAAGTAGTAATCAATGAAATACATGTCTGTGCTTTTCTGTGTAAAATTATAATTCATTTTAATTACTGACAGCCCATTGTTTATGAAAGCAGTAACCAATAAAGGGTATATAAAATAAATATTATCTTCTGTTTTCCAAAGTGCTTACAGAATCATGGGAGAGACAGAGTTTAGTAAACAAGTAAGACAAAGGAGAAGGAAAAGAGTAGAAGGCGTGGTGGTGAATGTGAGCAGCCTTTAATGAGAATAGTTCTTAAGTCTTACACTGGAAAGCTAATACCACAGCACAAGAGGTGTCTCAGGGAGCAGCGGAATGAAAGTGGCCCTGTATCCAGGGACAGAATAAGAGGTTATGTGGAGGACAGAGAATCCAAAAACTAGAAGAATGAGTCTCCAGGAACCAGATAGAGATGCTACTGAACACAACCATAGGAATTCTAACAGGTGAAGCCTTTGGAGTATATAGGAGGGTAAGAAATCGTATGGGGTGGAGGAAATTTGGAAGATCAGAAAAATCAGTCTTTTCATTAAAAAGAAAGACCGAAATCACCAGCCCTGTTTGGATACAGCCCAAATGCTCACCAATTGATGAATGGTTAAAGAAGATGTGGTGTTTCTATACGGTAGAGTACCACTGCTCAGCTATAAAAAAGAATAGACTTGAGACATTTCTAGGGAAAAGGATGTACCTGGAGCCCATACTGTTAAGTAAAATGAATCAGACACATATGTGTGTCCCATTGTATCTGTGGCATGAGAAACTACAAGTGTAAATAAGAACCCAAATATATGATAGCTACTGTAAAATAGGGAGAAATTGTTCAGAAAGAAAGGGGATCTGAGTAGGGGAAAGAAGTTCAAAGCAAAGAAAAATATGAGAAAAGGATAACATAGAAACAAAGCTTTGTTAGTAAGGAGGGGAAGAGAAGTTAAAGGGAGGGGCAGGAAAAGGAGAAAAAATGAATCGAGATATCTTATGCACAGGTACAGATTCCCTATGATGAATGTGATCATTATGTACATCTAATACCCATAAACTTAGCAAAAAATCATACAAAAAGGAAATAAGGATAAAAGAATAGTCAGTGCCTCTACTCTCAAGATATGCAGATATGCAAATGACCCATAGGGAGCTACCCTCAATAGCTATGTGTTGTTAGATCATAAGATTAGCATTTAAAATGGTCTGAAAGATTATTGAGCATCATTTCAAAGTGAAAGATGAGGTTTTATTTTTTCAATTTGAAAAATGCTTATGATTTTCCCACGTCTAATGCTGCTGCATCTGATCTGTTTTTCTAAGGCATCAGTAGTAGCATATGGGTTAAAAAACAGTTCAACAAAGAGGAAAAGAAGTGAAATCTAGGGTCTTCTACCAGCATCTATGGCACTGCCAAGGTTATACCTTTGCATAGCGTTCAGTTTACCTGCTCTCCAGTTTTGTTACTCTGGACTCAACTCCTGACTGTATAGCTGCCCTGATTGCTCAGTTCCTGCCTCCCTCCATATAAAGAAGGGAAGTAGTTTTGCCCAGAGATCTGGTGTTAGCCTACAGCTGCATGTGGACACTGTCAGGACAGGCAATTTTCTGCATCTTATATAGTGGTATATTTAAGATAGAATTAATCTAAACCAAAATGACCACACTAACTTTATGCAACTTGAACATCTCCCATAACTCTCCCTTACACTGGAAGATTTCTAGGAAGATGCATTTTATCTACAACATTCAGCATTAGCCCTTCCAGAAGAGCTGAGGTTTATGTAGTTTCCAAAGCAGTGCACTGCAATATTCAATTCCTGTTTGTAGCAATAAACTTAATTACACAATTGTTAAGCTTTGCTGAGATTCCAGATCTTTTCCTTGTAACATAGCCTTTAAAATGCCTTACTTTGGACATTTTATTACCCACTTTTAGGCCAGTAATTAATTTCATCAGGAAAGAGACAGAAGATGAAGCTGTAGATTATGGTTGTTCGTAGATGACAGCTCAAAAAGAAAGCATGGTCAGAGAAAAGCAAGAAACAACTGATGTCATCGTGATTTATGACTTGTCTGTTTCAAAATGAACCAATTAAGTCTAAAATTGAACACTCTTAAGGAAGTGGCAGTTGGTAAGGAAAATACAGGAATATAGTAGCTATTAAGTTTAATTAACATTGTGTACTTTATGTAAAGCTCTCAACGCTGCAGGTAATGTAAACCCTCTTTAGATAGTGTTCGAGTGTTTTTCTTAGCACCTGGAAATGCAACTGTAACTTCTAATTTGGTAGAGGATAAAGAATGTAATGATGAGTTTCACCACACATTAAAATTTACGATGCCTTTAAAAAGCCAGTCGGCACTGATTCATTGTTTTTCTGTAGAATTTTGGTAAAAAGTTTGATTACTATTTTATAGGGCTAATCAATAATGGCTTTAGACTAATAGGTATTATCAGCAATGGGATGTGGCAGTTCCCTTAGAAGGTGTATTTTTTAGGGTTAGAGAAGTTGGTGATCAGTAATGCAAAAGAGAGTTTAAGTGGATGCTTCACTGAGGTTTATGGGGCAGGATTACATATACCATAATAAATGGCATGGTGAATAGAATGATTTGTTCTAAAGGTGTTTGTAAATAGGATCTCAAGTCCATATCTTGTACAGCAATTAACCACTAAGAAGAATGTATGCAGTGTGTTAGTTATTGAAACTGTCCTAGTGATTTGATTTGAAACTGTCTCATTGCTATTTGTTTATCAATAAAATTATAAAAAAAAATAAATGGCATGGACATGGGAGAGAATGAAGCTCAGACAAAGGAGAATGAATGGCTGGGTGCAAGGCTATACGTGCTATTAAATAATTGGGCAGAAAGGATACGTCTTTTGAAGGTGAGTCTGTACAAAATATACTTCATATACCAAAGACTGTGTATTGTACAGTGTGTTTGGCCTCTTATGGAGGTGAGTGTAGTATAAGGAATAAAAGCTTAAACTTTAGAAAGGGAATATGGATGAGGTCAAAGCCCAACTATTTACTTGCTGGGTATTAATTTGACTTCTTTGTGCCTTAAGATTAAGAGGAGAAAATAAAAGAACCAATCCTCTAGAGGTAATGAAAAGTAATATGCATAAGGTTAGCCTAGTAACTGACCTGTTGTGTCTAGTGGTGGCATTCATTAAATACTAGCACTGATAGTTGTTGTGACTGGAATTATACTCGGCAATTTTGAAACAGATTCCTAGTGTTAAGTATCAAACACTCAGAAATAAAGTTAAGACAGAAGATCCCTCTTGCTCATAAATCCACCAGGAAACAATGCTATATTTCACCACAGTTGACCTAGAAACTTAGGAAATTATTATAAATATTAAATTAATAAAAAATTCAACTAGCTGAATTTATTCATTTTTTTTCATTCAATTGTTTTTTTTTTTTTTTGAGAGCTTAGTGACCACTATGTTTGTGCGAAAGAAAAATGTTAGTTGTCATCTCTGTCCTCCACTCAAGCTTTCATTAAGGGGAGAAAGATAGAATCAATCATTATTTATTTACAATAAAATGAATTCATGCCGAATTCATACTGTTTTTCATATTTTCAGAACCATGGAAAATATAGTACACAAGAATATCTTTTTAAAGTTTCAAATGTATTAGGGGCCAGGGAGATGGCTCAAAGCACTTCCCTGGCAAGCGCAAGGGCCTGAGTTCAATCCCCGGTTCTGAAAAAAAAAAAAAAAAAAAGGAAATGTATCTATTTGCTGAACTGCCCATGAATAAGGCTTGCTATCACTTTTGCTACTGTAGGCTGATTAATTGAACAAAACATATTTATATTACCCAAGAAGAACAATACATCTCCACTCACAGAAATATTGCCATATCAAGCTTTAATCTGAACAATCACTTAAATTAAAGCAGTTTAACTAAAAAAGGAAACATTCAAAAAGACCCTAAAACATAGAACCTTTCTTTTTTTCTTTTTCTTTTTAAATTTTTCTTTTTTATTTTAT
>NW_004524588.1:11838898-11844630 GCF_000260255.1 Octodon degus
CTTCTTCTTCTTCTTCTTCTTCTTCTTCTTCTTCTTCTTCTTCTTCTTCTTCTTCTTCTTCTTCTTCTTCTTCTTCTTCTTCTTCTTCTTTTTCCTCCTCTTCCTCCCGCTCCCTCTTCTCCTCCTCCTCCCCCTCTTCCTCTTCTTCCTTCTCCTTCTCTTCCTCCTTGTTTTCCTCCTCCTCCTGTTTCTCCTCTTTTTCCTCCTCCTCCTTCTTCATTCTTCCTCTTCCTTCTTCCTTCTTTCTCCTTTGTTCTTCTTCCTTCTCTTCCTACTCATCTTTCTCCTCCTCCTCATTTTTTTTTTTATTTTTAGTTCTTTCATTTACTGGAGACAGTCTCCCCCTATAGTGCAGGCTGATCTTAATCCTCACTATGTAGCTCAGGGTGGCCTCAAACTTGCAGTGATCCTCCTGCTTTAGACTTCTGAGTGCTGGGCTTACAGGCATGCACTACCATGCTCAGCTTTTTTTTTATTCTTAAACTATGTTTCCTCCTACCACTGAGGTTTTATTTTTATTTTTTCTTTGTGGAACCGGGGATTGAACTCAGGCCCTTGCGCTTGCCAGTCAACTGCTGAAATTTTAAAATCTGCTTATTACAGTTGATTCATTTTAAATTTATGTTTTCTGATTTTCCATTCTTGGTACATTTTGATTCCCAAAGTACATTCTTTCTCTAGAATTTTAATTTAATCCTTATGTTTTATTTTTATCATCTTTACTACATGTCATGTATTTTTGGCAACTTTCTTAAAGAGTTTGTACAGGGAGATTTAGCTCAGGGATGCAAATGTGTCTTTTTCAAAACTCTTTCTGATCATTCACTTTAGTGATCTTTAGTTTATTTCTTTTTTAACAGGGCCCAGTGACCATTTGCTGTGCTATATGTACCATCTTTAGTAAGTAGTATGGCTTGAATTCATTACCCCAAATTCATATGTTGGAAACTTAATCTCCAATGTAACAATATCAGGAAATGAGGTCTAATTTGAGATGATTAGACAGGAAGACACTGCCTCCTTGAAGAGAGAACAGTGTTACAGCAGGAGTGATGGTTGTCATGGCAATGTGTCTGGCTCTTTACCATATGGTGCTGTCTGCCGTGTTATAATATGGCGGGAAGGCCATTGACAGCTGCAGCCCCTCAGTCATAGGCATTCTGGCCTCAAAAATGATAAGAAATATCTGTTCCTTATAAATTAACTGATCTCAGACTTCTCTTATAGCAGCACACAGTGGACTCAGACAGTGGGCGTTCAGCGAAAGACTTGATTTAGCACTTTTTCATACTCTCCATTCTTGCTTTAAAATGTTCAAATATTTTTGTTTCTGCATTTCACTCATTCTTCTTCTCATGCTTCAGCCCTATATAAAAGTAGTTTTATGTTGGCTAAGGTTAAGAATTTTCATCTATCTTAGTTACTTTCTCATTGCTGGGACAAAATACCCAACACCCACAAGTTAAAGGAGAAAAAGTTGACGTTAGCTCACAATTTATAGAGGTTTCAGTGCGTACACAGCTGGCTCCTAGGCAGGGAGGCACCATGGAGGAGAATCAGTTCATGGAGGGGTACTCAGAAAGCAGCCTCCAACTTTCTTTGTATACTTCATCTAAGCTAATATGCCTACAAGTTGGACCTCCTCTCCTCAGGTGGGCCTTCCTATCAGCCACATCCAGAATTATGCTAAGCCAATCCACAGACTACTTTAGTTGTCACTTACCCTTATTCTCTTGATCCACATTCCTGCACCCCATATTGAGCCACCACTGAGAAGCTCCACCAATGAACACATGAGGCTTTTGGGGGACATCTATGTGCAAGGCATGACATCATCCATGCCTTGCTTCTATGCTTGTTTAGTTGTCCTCTTCTAACATAACTTCAAAGTCACACAAGATTGGATGGATTTGCATCCATCTCCTGGCTAGTGTTGAGATTGTGCTATCAGCTCTCACCTTATGTTGTTTAGAATCTTTACATTTTTCCCTCAATTATTTTTGTAATTATAATAATAAGTTAATTTCAAAGAATGGAACCTATTTTGTTTTCTCTTTACTTCAGGCTCAGGATTCTAACACATTGGTCACAAGGATAACTATCAGCAATGACAATCTGTCATTTAGTGTTTCTTCACAGAATGACATGAATTTATCAGACATTTTGGATTCTGAAGTAAAAAAAAAATCAAATACCAAGTTTTCTTTTCTTATAAAACTTTTACATTTTAATTAATTTATTTATTTGTTAGTTCAAATTTTAATAATAAAGAATCTGTGGACAACAGCCTTCAGAAATCACATACTCGGGGCTGGTGAGATGGCTCAGTGGTCTAAAGCACCTACTTAGAACAAGCTTAGCAAAGCAAAGGGACCCCGGTTCAATCCCCCAGCACCACATGCCAGCCAGCCCCGCCCCTTGGTGGGCTGAGCTGGCCACACATACACACACATACACACACACACACATAAATAAAATTTAAAAAAAAGAAATCACATACTCACACGCAGCTCTTAGTTACAATCTCAAAGCCACCCGGAGACTCCAAGGGGAAGCTTAAGAGTAAAACACAGACCCCTGTCCCAGTGATGGATGCACAGGTGGTCCTGTGCTCTCGCTACACATAGTGGGGCAGGTAGAACTTGCCCCAGTACCGCCCCTTCTGGGTTAAGTCATAGGGGCTCAGCACCTTGAGCATCCCCAACATGTTGGTAGTCACTATGCGCTCAAAGGTCCAGGGATTCTGGTTGTTCTGTTCTCTTTCTTCCTGATCTGTCCACATCTTCTAAAGTGTTTCTCAGCTCACGGCCTTTGCTGGGAAGGGTAACTTGGGGCAACCTGTTTCAGGAAATTTTCCACCTGCTTGAACTCGCAGCATCCGCCTATCTCTACTAGGAGGCGGCCGGCCTTCACAGGTGTCACATAGTGATCGATGGCCCCTTTGTTGCCCCATATGCACTGCCCCACACTTTTGCAGGTGATAGGCTTGAAAGGGGCTGGCATTGGCCACATGGCAAACATGTTCTTGGGATCCATGGACCGGTTGATTGTCAGGCGCATCATTTCAAAGTGGCCCCAATGGAGGTAATTGCCTCCAAGTGCCCAAATCCCGAAACTGCCTTCCATGAACTCAGTAGCTTTGGTGGAGAGTCCCCGTATACCACTCAAGTTCTTAGGTTCTCTTATTTTTGGCATGAGTGGTGCCCTTTCAACAAACTTAAGCTTGGCATGGCTACATCTTTGACGGCTGGCACCAGGAGCAGCACCCTCAAGCCAGCACAGGCGGCAGGAGCTGGCCTGGGACCTGGCCAGAGCACCTTCAGGAGCGGCACGCAGACCCCACATGCTCGCATGCCCAGGGTGCCCTCCGGAGGGGCAAGCAGCGAGCAGTGAGCAGTGAAGCCCCAGAGCCAGTCAGACAGAGAACATCACTTTTATTTTTATTAGTACATGTTTTTAGTAGATAATGATTGTACCCATCATGGGGAGTGACCACCTGTCTCTTAATTCTTTCCATGTTTCTTTTCCCTGCTTCCATCTTGGTCCCCTTCCCACTGGCAAAAGCTTTAGCTTCCTGTTTCCTATTATCTATCTTTTATTTTTTTCTCTATTATTTATACTTTGGTTTTTTTCATAAAGGAGAAATCAAGTGAATTTAAGCTTGTATGTCTCATTTATTTCACTAGGCATTATAATCTCAAAGTGCATCATTTTTTTTTCCACATCACTCAAAAACTCACTCTGCTTTATAGTAGATATTATACGATTGTGCATAAATATCAATTTTTCTTTATTCATTTATCTTTTGATAAACATATGTCATTTAAGGTAGACTTATAACTGCCCACAGAACCATAAACCTTTTCATTCATAATTTCGGGCAATGATGACACTTCATATGCAAAATTCCTCACATAGCACTTCATGGCTATCAGTAGCTATACAACACTAGTGACTGTCACATGTGGCCTCCAACACACTGCAGGCAAATAATAGAGTATTCTATCTACATTCCATGCTAGTGCTCAGATGAGAATGGAGTCATTAAGCAAGACTTCCATACTATTTTTAGTTGTGGCATACCTAGAACAGGGTTATATGTGGATGGTCATCAGGCAAAGTGGATAAAACTATTAAATGGCTTGAGTTGATGGGCTTTCTCTTTTGACCAGTGTTCTAGGTTGGTGAAGAATGGAAGAGTGGTAGGGTCAGGAAGGATTTCATACAGATTTTAGAAGAAGGCTTGGGATGCCAGGTAGTGTGCCCTTGAAAGGGTGGCATGTAAAGCTGTGAGTATGAAAATAAAGGTGCAGTAGAGACCCCAGAAGTTTGAAGAAGCCAGGACCATAGATCATCTGAAGAAAACTGCAAAGAGGGAGCAAAGCAGGTCCAAGAGAGAAGCTGTAGGAGCTACAACCACTGGAAATATCATAGGGAGTGGAGTCACGCAAGCCCTTTGGAGTTTATATCTTGCCACAGATTACTGCAAATGCTGCACATGGAACTGTAGGACTTAATGTTGCCTTGTCAGAATTAAGACTTGCTTTGGCGCCATTCCTGTGTATACCCCTGCTTCTCATTTTGACATGGAAATGTCTGTCTTGTGCCACTGAATGTTGAAAGCACTTAACTTTCATTTGCATAAGTGACTCACAGCTAAGAGTTTGCTGGGAATATCAGAGGAGATTTTAGACTTGGAATTTTCAGCCGTGGTGAAACTGTTAGAATTTGGCAACTGTTGGAGACAGACTAAATGTTTTTTGGCATAAAGGGTTGTGCATGAGTCTTTTGAGAGCCAAGGACAGAATGCTATGCTTTGTGTCTAGATGTCCCCTCAACAGCTCATGCATGCATGGGGGTGGGCTTTTTGACCTGGCTAAATCTAGCATTTGTGATTAATTCATGCGTCAGTACTGGGATTGAGAGGGTGAGTGCCACACCCACCCTAGGGCAGGTATGCTGCATATAATAGAAGGGACAAAAAGAGGCTTGTCCTCACTCTTGTTGATTTTTCTGTCTTCTTCCACCATGAACTGTTGACCCTGTGTCATGTGCCACCCTGCCATGGAGCTAGTTAATTATGGACTAAAACCTGCAAAAACTGTGAGCTAAATAAACCTTTCCTCTTTTAGCTTTAATAATGGATATTTTGTCTCAGGGATGTGAGAAAAGTGACTAAGACAGAAGTTTCTCACATGTGACCTAGCAGATAATAGGAAAATGGTGGAATGTTTTGTTTTATTTTGTTTTGTTTTGCACTGAGAAGCTCCAGGATGTATTTTTCATGGAATGTTTCAGATTTTAGCTTTGATGAGATGGTGACTTACTGTTTTCTTCAATCAAGAACAAACAGGGTCATACAGAGGTGAAGCCCTTTGAGAGAAGGAGAAACTGGTTTAGCACACTTGTTTTGAATGATTTTAATCTGAGATGCCTACCATAAGAATTGCCAAGCCACAGCGGTGCTCCCTGTGTGGCAATTATTGCTATGAGAAAGGCAGCTTCATGATGAGGACAAAATTTAAGGCCAGCTTTCAAGGCTCAGGTAGACAAGATGTTTCCTTATGATTCTGAAGAACAGGCACCAAGCATCTGTTTGAATTGCAGCAGATATGGTCAGCAAATTGCAGCAGATATGGTCAGTAAAGACAGGAGAAAATAGAGCTGGATAGCTGCTAGTTTGATCTGGTAAGAAAACTGCAGTAGGTGTTCATGGCCCTGCACATGGAATT
>NW_004524588.1:11844730-11846458 GCF_000260255.1 Octodon degus
TAAAATGTTATTGAGAAGCAAATAGCAATGAGATAGTTTCAAAACCAATTAGTAGGACAGTTTCAATAATTAATACACTGCATATTTGTTTCTTCATAGTGGTTATTCATAGTACAAGATGCAGACACGATATCCTGTCCGAACACTATTAGTACAAATCTTTCTTCTCATTGAATTAAGAGAAAGCTGTATATCTATCCTAACTATTTTGTATATACAGATACAAAATAGTCCTTCATTTGTGTCCCCTTTTTTGTTTAGTTTTGTCAGAGATAGGTATTCCGTTGCCATTTAAATATTGTAGGTACATGAATTCAGCCAAATAATCCAGTGTAGTCTAGTAGTCCCTAATAGTAGCAGGTTATTGTAGGACTGGCAATGTCAGAAGTTGTTGACTTGAGCCTTTTACAGCTCAGCATATTAATATGACTTTACTTTTAATACTTTGTTTTTATACTTTTCTGCTGGATGATTAAGACCAAGATAAAGTAAGACCTATATAACAAAAAATGTAACTTTTGTATGTGACAAGGTCAGTCAAATCCCCCCAGGATTTACCCTGAAACTCTGTACTGCAGTTTGTAGAATCTTTCTTTCCATGGTTGGAAGTTTCACTTGAGGGTGCGATTGGCACTAGAGACTTTCACCCCATTTTTCTAAAAGTGATGGTAAGGGTTTATGCAAGGATGAAAAAGACACCTCTTTTAGGGACTGATAATTTTCAGTTGCTACTGGTGGATGGAATGATCCAGGAAATCCCTTGAATAGAAAGGAGAGGCTTTCCATGGGCTTATTGGAGTAGGAAGAGGAACAGGAGATATGACTCTTAACTTGCCCCATGAGTCAAATTTCCAATGTGGGATTCTGAAATGCAAGAAGGAAGGCTGGGCTATCTGCTTCACTCTCAACTGAGAGAGAGGAACCTGAAGGACACAAATGTGCAAGTTCATGTTGATACCATTTCTAGTGGACTGTAATTTTGCAAATATTAGAATTATATTTCATCCCAAGAAGGCATATTGAAGCTTTGAGTGAGGCTGGTCCAGAGACCTTAGCTGTAGGTTAATGACACCCATCTAGAGCAAGGAGTGCTTTGGTATTAAGTTGACGGGATGGCGACATCATTCTTCTAGGATTTGGATCCTACAGGGAGGACACCTGATCCATGCTGGATGCTTTCGACCCTGAACACCTGAATTATTACAGTTGAACAAAGTTTCTAGCTTGGTGCTCTGATACTCTATGGATTCCTTGACCTTCAGAAGCTGGACAAATGCTGCATTTGATTGCTCACACTTTGAATATCCTTTGTGACAGCTCAAATGCAACATCTACTTCTGTTAATTTTGTTCTACTTTTGTTCTAAGTTATGAGTATTCAAAGTATAACATTATATATAAGCTTCATTATCCATGGCAATCATTTGATTTTCCTTTTTTCCATAATTTTATTGATAAACAAATAGCATTGAGACAGTTTCAAATCAAATTGGTAGGACAGTTTCAATAATTAACACATTGTGCAGAGAGTTTCCTGCTACCCTGCGCCGGCGGGACCAGACCCAGCCCAGGCGCAGCGTGGGCCAGACCCTCTCCCAGCCCCTCGGGCCGCCCCCCACCACTCTGCAGTGCCTCCCCCACACCGCCCGCCGAGTAGGATTTTCTGCCGTGTTCCGGGAGCCCCCAGACCCAGTCCTAGCCCAGGTCCGGTGAGTGTGCGGAGAGTTTC
>NW_004524588.1:11846558-11854426 GCF_000260255.1 Octodon degus
ATATATATGAATATATATATATGAATTAGGGAAGGGTCTACAGGGTGTTCAGGGTCTCACTACTAGATAGGACTCATAGTGATCCACCTGTTTACAGCCTTCCAAGAGCTGGAATTCTTGATATACAGTTTGGCTCACAGACATTATCCCTTCTGCCTTGCCCTACTTTAGCTTTTCTTTCTTTCTCTAAAAAGTTTGCCTAATAAAGATCCATAACTGCAAGGGTTACAAGACCCAGCCCCTGAATGCAGTGACACAGGTGCATGGTAACGTATCAAATGCACTTTCTTTGCTATTTGGCCTGAAGTGTAATGTTAGCTGAAGATAGGCGTACCTGCTATACAGGAAGCTGATTTTTCGTTCAGTTCAAATTGTTTTCCATGTGGCTCTGGGTTGAATTCTGGGAGGTTCTCTATTTTCATGATTCTAAACTTCACTGTGTGACACTGAATTTCCACTGAACACAATCTTTATGGAAGTACACTATATAAATATCATTGTTATGGACAAAGCTACACACAAATAGATAAACTAGACTGTCAAGATAATCCAAAAGATAGTGACATCACCTTCACCGAAGTCAGATAACAAGTTGTCCCTCTGAAGACCCCAGAGGACAAAAATGTAAGACCAAACCAGGAGCAGCAGAATGTGCTGAGGGCATGTGAGGGTTATCCTTTGTGCAGACAGTAGAAGGGATAGAGAAGAGAGTTCTCATGGCCCTAACAGCTTTGACACTCAGAAACTACCACCCAATGCTTATACCCCAAAAGAGGTGACCACTCTACAACAAGAGAAAATGAAAAATATTGCCATGTAACTCCAAAAGGATTTTTTTTCAAAAAGATGAAAATTAACTGCAATGAAGCCATATCAGAAAAATAAGACATAAAGATGAGAAAACTCTAGCTTACTCTTTTAAAAAATAAATCTTATTTATTTATTCATTTATTTGGTACAGGGCTTCACTACACATCTTGGACTTGTAGTGATCTTCCTGTCTCAACTTCCCCGACACTGGGATTACAGGCATGTGTTACCACACCCCATTTCGGTGGCCAGCACAGCATGGGGTGCCAGGGATCAAATCTGGTTCCTTAAGCTTGTCAGGCAGGCACTTAGACCACCAAGCTATCACCCCAGCCCTGGCTTACTCTTACAAAAAATACTGAAACAAATTAGGAACATTATGGAAATTATCAAAATTTGTACAGGTAGAAAATTTTTTCCCATAATTTTATTGAGAAACAAATAGCAATGAGACAGTTTCAAACCAAATTCCTAGGACAGTTTCAGTAATTAACACATTGCATACATTTTTCATAGTGGCTAATCACTGTACAAGATGCAGACATTATATCTTATTTACAAACTCTATTAGAACCAATCTCTCTATTCATTAAGAGAATGTAACTATATATCTATCCTAACCATTTTGAATACACAGATAAAAAAATGGACATTCATCTGTATCCCCTTTTTTTGTTTAGTTCCATTATTTGAATATTATAGGTGTGTTAACTCAGTAAAATATTCTAAAAGAGTCCAGTAGTCCATAATAGTATTGGGTCTTCCACTTCACTGGCAGTGTCAGAAATTGTTGACCTGAGTCCCCTATAGCTCAACATAACAGCATGGCTTTACTTCTTATACTTCCTTTTTATACTTTTCTGCTGGATGGTTAAGACCAAGATAAAGCAAGACCTATGCAACAAGAGTTGTAGCTTTTGGGTCTGATAAGGTCAGTGAAATCCCCTCAGGATTTTTCCTGAGATCCTTGTACAGGTAGAAAATTTTTAAAGTAGAAAATCTCAGAAATGACATGATTGGAAGACAGCAGGATATGAAATTGTTCTGCCAGAGTTCAAGGGCAAATTGAGAAAATCAAGAAACCCTTCAGAACAGTAATGTGATGGAAAGGAACAGGAGAGATTAACCAATAGAGAGTAGATAATAAGGAAGCTGGAGAACAGAAAGAAGAACGATGAAGAAATTAAAGACCATATAAAGCAGAGATATAGAATATGGGTAAAGAAAATTTAACATATGTATTAGTAGAACCCCTGAAGAAATGCCTAAAGCAATAACCGAAAATAGATTTATAAAAAATAGATAGTTGTCCTGCAATGAAAGATGGCTGAAGCCTGCATATGGACAGAGCGCACCCCATCATGGCTGTGGTGGTTGACACCAAGACCTGTGCTACTGAAACTACAGGACTGTGAAGATAAAGGAGTCATCCTTTTGGCTCCCAATAGGAACAGATCAAGTCATTTAATAAGCAAGATGATCATGTAAGTTATCATCCAAGTGATATGCTTTTAAGGGGCGCCATTAGTAACTGCTGGGAAATAGACATAGACCCAGACTGTCTCTGGCCAACACAGAGGAAATATCATTCAATTATGTAAAAATGAAGGACAGTGTCTACTAAGAGAAATATAAGCCTAGAAAATAGTGAAAACCCATTAGAATGAGCATCACTAGGACTCAGTATGGCCCCTGAGTATCATTTCACACTAAAGAAATAAAATTTTATTGGAGAAAAGAGCTGATTTCATGTGTATGGAAGCTAATATCTAAAATAAGCCTGAAATGTCTTGTTTTGTCTTAAAGAAAGAAATCTATGGAAAGATAGAAAAGCCTACACTAGCAGTTGCTGCAAAGATACAAGGAAATCTAGCTTTTGGCAAGCTGCCTGAATGCTTGTATGTGCTCAAAATTCTCTCTCTTAGAAAAACAGGGTGTTAGGGCTTCTATCCAGATGACTTCCCCAAAGCTGTTTCTAGCTGACCCCACCCCCAAGCTTCATACACTCTTAGAGCTTTGGGGAGGTGTCTGGATCGTGAGCAGGTGATACTGCATTAACTGATGGTAATGACTGGCTTAGCATAGTTCTAGGTACGGATAGTGGGAAGGCCCACCCTGGGTGTAGCTGGCACCAGCCAATAGGCTTGTATTCTGCATGGAATAAAAAAGGGAAGGAGGGCTCACTGCTGGCTGCTTCCTGTCAAGACATGGATTTTTTTTTTTTTTTTTTCCTCTGCCATACCTCCCTACTGCGGAGCCAGCTAACTATGGACTGAAACCTCTATAAACTGTGAGCTAAAATAAACCTCTCCGCCTCTGAGTTGTGGTAGTTGAGTGTTTTGTCCCAGAAATGGAAAAGTAACTAAGACCCTGATGAATCTTTGAAGCTGCCTCATTTGGATTTTAAACGAAAACAGGAACACTTTCTGTGTGTCTTAGTTACTTTCTTGTTCCTGAGACAAAAATGCCTGACACTGACAAGCTAGAGGAGGAAAGGTTTATTTGGGTTCATGGTTTCTATGCGTCATCAGCTGGATGCAAGGCAGCTTGGCCTTACAGAGCTACATAGCGGAGGAGAAACACTTCATGCCATGGTGGCAGGCCTTCCAAAATAAGCAAGAGTAGTGTTCTTAGCATACCCATGAACTATGAAGAGCCACAAATTTTAAATATGTTTAAAAAATGCCCATAAATGCCAATTTTTATAGTTTAAACCCTAAATATGTTATGTTTCCTATAACTTATAAGAAAATACTGATTAATAAGGGCTTTGATGGTGTGGCATCTTAGGAATTTGGGGTCTTAAGAAGATCAAAAAAGAGAGCTCTGGAGATAGCTCTATGTGGCACAGTTACCTGTGGGGAAGCTGATGCATCTCCCAGAGATGGTGTTATGGTTTGTTTATAGTTGTCCCCCCAAAACCTCATGTAAGTTATGGGGCAGACAAGGCCAGAGGAGCAAGGAGAGGCTTGAGGGGCGGGGCCAGAGGACCGTGGCAGGGCCGGAGGGGCAAGGCCAAAGACACGTGAACAATTAAACTGGCTAGCCTGTGCTTTCTCAGAGATGTGGAGAGGGTCATCCTGGACACCGCAGCCTCGCAACCCCTCCTCCAGTGTCTTGAAACCTCCAGTAACTGTGAGTTCAATAAAGCTTTTCTTTCCTCATTCCAGCAGCGAGAGAAAAGTAACTAAGACAGTTGGGTTTCAGGGCAGCAACCAATCAGCAGCAAGGAGAACTGAGTAGTGCTCTCAGATTGGCTACTAGCAAACCTCATGCCAAAAAACAATTGTGCGGTATATTTTCGATTTCTGCAAAATTATGAGGTTTTTATGAACAGTTAATTAGATTGTAAGGAAAAATCTGAGAATGATTGAGACCATACTCTCTGAACCACAACTTCACAGGGATACGCTGGACTTACAGCACTGGAGACCATGTCAAGCTGAAAATGAGCCAATTGAGGCATGTGAAAGAGCCACAAATCAAGACACCACCATAGCTACACTAGCGTCAGGAAAAGTTAATTGTAAGGCAGAGATGATTACAAAGGAGGAAGAAAACCTACAACCTTATTTAAAAGTTGTAAAAACTTATAAGGCAGGTACAGTCATCACCAACTTGTAGATACCTGACAATGTAGCCTCAAATATATAAACTGAAAGATGGCTTAGGAAGTTCTGTCTGCTTCAGAATATGAATCAAGGTCCTATTACCATTTATCTGGGCCACAATTGTACTTGATTCTCAACACAAACTTTAGTTACACTAGCTGCTAATCTTAACTTTATAACACCCTATCTAAATAGATAATAAAATACTGAATGAGTCCAAAAGTTACTCACAAACATTAAAATAATCGGCCTCAAGAAGCAAGAGGGAAAAACCCCAAACATGCGATCCTCTGATCCATTCATGTTTTTAGCCTCTGCTTCCTCCTCGCCAACAGCGAAGGGTCTGAAAGCCCGACCTCCCCACACTGCTGACGGACGGACTCAGGCAGAAAGCAGTGTCTCTGCTGAGCACACAGCTGTTAGCTCGGCACTGCTATGCTCATACCAGGAAAATGTGGCTTCCTCACTCTTCTGGCTTGTTCTTACCAATCTCCTTCCATAGGCATTAATCTTGCCTCCTACCTAATGCTTCTTAATAACTAGCTACTGTACCTCTAAGCAGTCCCTGAGCCCCGATCAGTGTGTCCAACCAAGGGAGAAAGCCCATTTTTTTCCACTGGCCAAATCAGTGAAAAGTTATAGAAACATATAAGAAACAGTAGTAGCTAAACAAAAATAGCTTTATCTGTCAGCATTACAGTGGGTCACATCACCTGGGTTCTGCACTATTGCTGTGGGTAGTGATCTAGGGCTGTGCCTGTCAGTTAAGTACATGTACCTGCCAGTCCTCATGCTTGCCAACTGCAGTCCTAGACCCCTACACTAATTCCAGACCATCAGTGACTCTGATGTGAGTGTCACCCTGGCTTCCACCACACACAGTGTCTAATGTACCACTCAGTGGAGAGTTAAGTCCATTTGGTTCCTAACACAATACATCTACCAGTCCCAAGTCTGACCTAGATGCCACAGGAGATCACAGTATGAATGAAATCTTTTCTGCACCAAGGCCCTAGAATAGGAAACTCCTGTAGTAGCAGAAAGACAGATTGACAGTGAGCCCAAATATGAGTATACATTTCAAGAAAGTGTTATCTTTTTCCCAGACTTTTGTCATGATTTTCAAGGTGCAGTTGTTATTGCTGCTACATTTCTAAACATTTGTATGTATTCTATATATTTACACCAATGTTTGGGAAGACACTTTCAATTGCCACTTTATTTAAATGACAATTAGTGGGCTACAGCTTGAGCTCACTGTCAATTATTTTTGAAGCAATAATTTTGAAGGCCACAGACCTGCTTGCCCTACACTTCACATGGAGCCATTCAGAAACAATCTGGGCAGCCTACAGAACCCTATCCCCACTGCACAGAACTCTCATTGGGCCCATCATCTTTGCTGCAGAAGAGGTAGAAGTGCCCCTCTGCTCATGCTTGCAGTTGTCTCCCTATAGAATTCTCCTGATCTCCCTGAGCATGTTCCTGGGGTCTTTGGAACTAGTGGTTTCATTCTCCAAGTGCAGTGGAGGCTTGAGGTTTTGCTTCTTTCTTTTCATACATTCGTTTAACAAATACATTTCGATACATTTGAAGTCTGGAAGTTAATTTAATGGTTAGCAGGGCCTAGGCATAGAGTTCAGGACAGGGGTATAGCTTTCTGGCAGAGGCTGGGTGATAGATGTAGGTCATTGCTTGCAGTTGTTCCAACCTCCTGTGGCTGGTAGTACAAAGTGCTGCCATTGGCATTGTCTCTTGTAAGTGGATGCCAGCCTGAGTGGTTGCATTGCTAATGATGTGGGTTGAAGCAATTGTTCTGTTATCAGAAATGGCACTGATGTCTGGCACAGTGTGAATCGCCATGAACTATCTGGAGTAGGTCTCCCACCACAGAAGGAAGTGTTTTGCAAACAAATCTTTGATACCACTCTAGGGTAATGCAGGGCTTTTCTTGTGATTATGCATTTCTAGTGGGTCAGGAATACTTGGGTTCCCAAGGATGGAACTGGTTGCTACAATTTTCTTGCCCTTGACAGCTGTTCTTGAAGATCCGAGGGATGGAATTTCATCTTCCTTGAGGTCACTCTCAGCAGTGCTGTTCCAATTCTTCTGTGGATGAGAAACAACTGAAGGAAGAGCTGGTCCAGCATCTTCAGGGTGGGGAGGCTGAGCTCCCCGTGATACAAGCTTGTGTGCACTTCACGGCCAGGAGCTTGGCTAGTGCTTCTGCTGAGGTTGCACCAGTGCAAGTGAAAGGTGCCTGATAGCGTGGGAGCAGCAGAGTCCATCCGGCTGAGGTGATTTTCTCCCATGGAAGAAATAGGTAGCTGAGGTTTCATCACATATCCTCTATGAAAGAACTCCACGAAGTGATTTATCTGAGAATCCCATTATGGTCCTCATATCTGTTCTTGTCTGCCTGGGAGGTTTAGCTCTTGTTTAGCAAGTGGTTGTCCCTCTCCTTCATAGGCTTCACTGATCCCCTTATCCTCCATGATCATATCTAGATGCCACACTGCTTTTGGTTTAGCCCAAGGAATAGCTTCCTAAACTGTTCCTATCTGTGGAGAGGTAGACAGGGATTCTGTGTCTCCCTGTGCACACTCTTTCTCTCCTTGGTTTCAGATTTCTTCCTTCAAAGGGGAACATCCTGTTCTTTAGATGACACAGAGCCATGTGGAGACGTCCCATGTGGACTCCTGGCCCCTGGACTCCCAGCCCAGGCAGATTCGGGGACTGCATGGTTTGGAACTGCCACGACACATGTCCACTTTGTCGCCCACAGTCAATTCAGTGCTGAATCAAACCCTGCCAGCTTGGTGCTCATCTCCTCATCTGACGACGCTTGCTGGGTATCGCAGTCTCTATGCTGTCCCTTTGGCAGGGCAGCATCACACTGCAGACAGGGGCCATGGAAACTTAGCTCTTGCTTCTCTTTCATGCATTTTTCCAATAGTGACTGAACAGCCACACATTTCCCCACCTTTGCATATTCCATTACTAAATAGAAAGTTTTCTTGGTCTCGATGACTTCAAATAGCTGTACTATATTTGGATGGTTTAACATCCTCATTATTTTGATTTTTCTCTGCAGCTTTGGGAGTCTTACTGTACCCATCAGAATTTTTCAATTATTCTTATGGCAACTTCAGCGCCACAATGACGCATCTGGCTGAGTTGTCTTTTGCACACAGAGTTTTCAACACCCTGTGTTTTCCTGTTTGAATTTTTTCCTCCACACAGGAAGATAAAGGTTTTCTAAAAGCCCCAGAGCATCCGTTGAAGAAGTGTCTTCTTGTAGCCTGTTTTCCCAGGAGGAGTGGAATATATTTGCCTGTTTCCCGATCCTTATCTTCAGTGTGTAGTTGGTAGTCTAAATCTGCTCTAACTTGCAAACTAAGTGCCTGATAAATAATAAATATAATAAACTAATAAATATAATAAATA
>NW_004524588.1:11854685-11864471 GCF_000260255.1 Octodon degus
TGGCAGGATTAGAATGGGGAAGGGTGGGGACAGGCAGAGGAGGGAAGGGTAAGGAAGTAGTGAGAAGGCAAAGGAAATAGAGATGGGAAGGAGAGAAAGGGGAAGGAATGAAATAGAAGGAAAGAATTGGAAGTGGAAAGGGGAAGGTAGGTCCTAAAATACCTACAAAAGCATTCTATAGGACAAGATACTTTTCCAATTTAAATTATCCATCTGAATAAGTCAGAGGATTGAAGGCCAGTGAGTAGCCTCCTTATCTCTAGGATACTCATTCTAGAATTTTCCATTGTAATGTCTCCCTAAGGATACTGACAGCATAAAGAGAGGGGGAGGAGAGTGAAGGTGCAAGGTGGAGGATGGGGGTTGGCGAAGAAGAATTAGATGTGTTAGCTACGTGTACTAGCTCTCTATGATAAATGTAACCATTTTGTATTGGTAACACTGTCAATAAAACAAAAATTTTAAAAGTATGGTTATATGAAATCCTGAGGTCAAAACCTTTGGGTTCCATTTGTATAATTTTCCTAATAAGTTGCTATGAGAACTTTTTTTTTTTTCTGTTGAACTGGGGATTGAACTCAGGCCCTTGTGCTTGCCAGGGAAACGCTTATTCCACTGAGCCATCTCCCCGGCCGCCAACTATGAGAACTTTTGACACTTGAGAATATAATAGTGCATTAGCCAGACTCCTTGGGTTGCAAATAACATGAAAAACTCAGGCTAATTTAATCATAGAAATAAATTTACTGTCATAGATCTCCCAATTCAAAATTAAAGAAAGAACTTTGAAATTGAAAGGCATTTAGGTAGTATCAGGGTTCTTCATAGCAGCGCCTAAGTTCAGTCTCATTGAAACAGCAATGGACTAAATAACATATCACCCTTTATTTTCTTTACATAATTTTTAAGGTACTGAGGGATGGGCATTCTAATGTGCCTGCTCCTTCATTGGCATATGATGGGGTGTTCAGGAAAAAATGCAAGATGGGGGTACAGATAATTCCTCAAATAACAGAGAGGCATTATTAGAAGGCGAAGGTTACCTGTGGAGGGACATCCACACCAGATGTCAATTACAGAAAAGCAGGTTGGAAGGTGGTTATCAGATGTTAGCATTTTATACCTTGAGCAAAGTGTCCCAAGGACAGAATAACTGAAGGTAAGTTAATGCACTTCTGCAATACATGCAGCATTTAAAGGAGAAGAAAAAAAATGACCTGGGAAAGAGGAACAACACTGTTGTCTGTAAGGAGACACAAGAGAAAGTGTTTAGATTAAAACTAGATTCTTAAGGGTGGGTGTCTTATGAGAGAAATATGTAGATAACACTGGAAAGCTCATTTGGGGCAGTTGTAGAAGAATGAGTTGAGGAATGAATTTCCTTATTCCAGGGGAAGTTATACGCTCTTGGTTTTTATTGGCAGCAGTGTGTAGCAGAGGAATTGACTTATCAAGAGAGAAATGGGAGAAAGCGCAGACAGGTGATTAGTGAATATAAACTAGAATGTGGCAAGCAATCAGAAAATGTAAGAACTGAGAGTGAGATTTCAAAGAAAGAAAAAGTCCCAATACAGAGTAGTAATGTTGGGACACAAGGAAAACACTCCATCCTGGAGGCATCTGTGCATGAAATGACTGAGCGACAATAGGAAAAGAAAGACAAAGAAAAATGTAACTACAGACCTAATATAGGACATGATGGTAAGGGGCAAATGTCTTGCTCCAGGTTATGCTGCTATTACAAAGTGCTTGAGTCTGAGAAATTTGTAAAGAGCACATCTGTAGGCTAAGAGTTCATTGTCAAGGGGGCAAGCAGGCCTGGTGTCAGGCAAGAGTCCAGAATTTCTCAGAGATGGCCCTGTGAACACTGTGTCCTCCAGTGTGATACTGTGTCTCTATATGGCAGTGGAGTGGAAGAGCTTTGAGAATCCAGTCCAACTTTTTATTAAGGCACTAAACCCACATGAAATGGAGCCCTAAGGCCCAGCCATCTTTCAGCGTCATCACATTAGCCACTGAATTTCAATGAGTCTCAGAGAGGAGAAACACTGAAACCAACACTAAAAGAAAGATGTGCTATTTTCCATCCAAAGAAATGTCATTTCTAGGTGTACTTCTCTTTAGAGCACAGATGATACAAGTTGGTGGTGTTCTAAAACAACTGCAATGGTGTACACCTTCCTGGGTCCCTGAGCCTTGGCTTTTTCCAATGAAATTTAGAAGAATAGTCATCTAAATCTAAGTGTTCACTGGTTTTTGACTCTTCCTGGCAATTGGTGATTATTCACTGGTTGATTGAGCCCTCACTATTTCCCAAGGGAGGTCACTCATTTCCATATTCTAGGACTTGGGGTTGAAAGAGCTACCATATACAAACCCACAGCTATCTCCCCTCAGCGTTCTCCCAATCATACCTGCTCCTTCTTTGTGCTCTGCTCAAACAGGGATAAAAGTGGAATTTGGCCCATTTTAGGTGTGATGTCTAAGCAATATTCACATCAGCTTCTGCTTAGTATAGTGAAGCTTAGAGTAAGCAGCCTGGGCTCCCATGTGAATCCTGCAAACTGTTCAGTACCTGGAAAGTTGGAAAAATTCAAAGAAGTAAACATCAAATCCAAGCAAAGATAAACAAAAAGCACCATCAAATAACCACAAGATATTTTTTTACTGTAAGTATTTCAGAGGCCTGTAAATTACATATATATATATATATATATATATATATATATATATATATATAAAATTTATCACAGGGTCTCACTACACAGATTGGACTCATAGTGATCATCCTGTTTTTCAGTCTCCCGTGTGCTGGGATTACAGGCACTCACAACCATGCCCAGTCTCAATTGCCTTCTCAGCGCATCCCGGTGGTGGGGCTGGCAGGGCAGGCCAAGAGGCCTGTATTCTAGTGAAGGACAATTTTAGAGAACTTTTTCTTGAAGTTCCTGAGTTGACCAAAGCCACTGGAGCCAAAGCACAGAGCTTAATGGGGTTGAAGAAAGAAAAGTCATTTGTGTGTAGTGAATTATACAGATTAAGTGCCCTACATGGTTCAGTTGTACAAGCAGAAATAAAGTCCCCTTCATAGCCAGACCACCGGGACAAATTCATTTTTTAAATGGATTTTTTTCTCAATCCAGAGGAATAAAAATATATAATAGTATTTGGGGGAGAAACAACTAGCTATGGTGATTGTAGAATATCCTACCCAAATACTTTATCTGAAAATGACTATATAATTTTGAATGCTCATTTGTTGTCGACAATAAGCCATAAACCATAGAAATATCAATAGTGGATGATATATGTTAAATACAGGTCAAGACAGTTAGCTTTTTTAGCAGTAAAGCTTTTTAGAACTATAGGTGAAATTTTTGTGTTATAAGACCAGTTCTTAGGGCCAGCCAAATTGCTCAGCAGATTAAAGTGCCTGCAAGCAGGCACAGGGGCCAGGGGTTTGATTTCTGGGCCTGCTGTGCCAGACCCGCCTCTGGAGCATGCTGAGATAGCGATTGAGACTGGGCGTGGTGGTGCATGCCTGTAATCCCAGCACTTGAGAGGCTGTAAACAGGCGGATCACTACGAGTCTGATCTAGTAGTGAGGCCCTGAAAACCCTGTAGACCCTTCCCTAGAATACCAAATAAATAAATAAATAATTAAGAAGACCAGTTCTTAAAAGAAACTTTTTTTTACAAAAGAAAGGAAAGGTTTATTTAGCTCACTGTTTGTGGAGGTTTCATTCCATAATCAGCTGGCACCTGGTGCCAAGGCAAACTAGAACCTGGCAGAAGGTAGCAGTTCATGGCAGTGGAAAACAGCAAAACAGCAAGAATGAAATGGAGGAGCAGTTGCCAAGAATCTTGTCCCATACAATTCTTGTCAGAATCATGCTGATAGCAAATTTTACTGAAGAGCCTGTGGACCAGGATCTTTATATCACCCCATATGGATCTCAAATTTAAAATGAGTGGAATGATCTTCATATTTTGTAGATGCAGAAGAAAGCGTTAGGAAGGTGAGCAAATTGGTCAGGCTCACACAGTGCACAAGCCTCATGCAGTCATGAGAGGAGCAGGCTTTATAGAGGAGGCTGAACCTAGAGTGTGTGATGCTTGGATTAAGGGTGTGTGATCAGTTCACTAACTGGTTTGTTGTTACCCCAATCCCAGCAGCCTACATAGAGTGCAAAAGGGGCAGAAAGACCCTGTTAAGGCTTGCTGAGGTCTCCTGTGATGAACTGTTCTCCTTTTCAAAGTTATGGTGCCCTGGATCCAGCAGGTTTTGGATTGTAACCTTTGTATACTATAAGCTAAATAAATCTTTCCTTCCTTAATTTTAGCTCTTGGGTACTTTGTCTCAGCAATAAGAGAAAACTAAATCAGGTACTGTATCTGCTGTGACATGTTTGTACTTTAGTTCTGTGTCTCCTGCCTGACTAGCTATATGACTCTGAATAAATTTTTTCACTTAATATTTTTCCTTATTAAATCAAGATATTTGACTTATGATTTAATGTCACTCTAGTTCATAACACACAAATATAAACATATAGATATATATATAAGTATGAATATAAATACAAGTGTGAATATACATGTATGTATAGTTTTTCTGTGACAGTAAATGTGGTTGATAAGAATTTAAATGCTATGTCAATACAATTTTAACCAAAAAGGGCTATTTTGTTTGCTCAACTTAACTCTGGATTCTCATGAAATGCTTGTTAAAATGTGAATTTATTTGATGAACAATTGTTCAATTGTTGAATTCAATAGACATTTTTGAGCTCCTGTTATATGGCAGGATCTGTGTCAGATAATGGGACTACAGAGCTAAATCAAACAAAGTCTATAAAGACACTCACTGTTTAGGAAGTAAGATAGCACTATATGAGGAATAACATAATTATGTGGATAATATAGAGGAGGTACGGGTTAAACATTAGACAGGGGAGTCCAAAGAAAAACCTACCAAGATGTCATATGTCTGAACTGAGTTTTGAAAGATTACATGGAACTTCCCAGGAGAGGGCATGACGACATCTTGAGCAAAAGAGAGGACAGATGCAAACACATAGTGAACCTGCTTGTTTTTTCTTAATTATCTAAACAGCTTGGTGTGAGTGAAAGTACGAATTGTAAAGTGTGCAAACAGAGAAGGCTGCTGAGGAAGCGGCAGGTAGAGGAGGGCTGTGAAGAATGAAGCAGAAACATGGTTGGTTGTGAAATGTCAGCGGTCGGATGCTGATGTGCAAGATGTGGTGAGGCTCAGGTCAGGAACCTACAAGGTAGGAAGCATATTAGCTTCCCAAGGTCACAACATGCCAGAGGTGAGTGGCTTAGACACTAGAAATTCATATCCTCACAGTTCTGCAGGCTCAAGATTAGGGGGTCGGTGGCATTGGTTTCTTCTAAGTTTACAGATAGCCTTTGTCTCTAAATCTTCATAGGGTCTCTCTGTGACTATGTTGATTTCTTCTTTCAAAAGTAAGTCATACTAGCTTATGGCCCACCCCCAAGACATCACTGCAATCTAATTACCACCTAAAGGTCCTGGGTCCAAATATAGTAACATGATAAAATAGTAAAGGATAGATCTCAACATATGAATTTGAAAGGAGGGTGTGATTCAGTTTGTAAAAGGCAACTAATTCATTCAAATTTACAAGAACATGGGTCTTTTTGGTTATCCTACACCACCCAGAAGCTTAATAACCATCCCATAAAAAAGATGTACCTTTTACCTTTCAAAAATTCTTTCATTCAACTTCTACTAAAAAGTCTTCCCTGCTAAGTGAAAGGCCCAGGGAATATTTTTATACAGTTCTATACTGGGCTCGTACCACAACATTGTAGCAAACATAGATTTAAAGGATTGTCCAAGTCTCTCTTCTTTCAAGACCCCACTCAAACGTGGCTTCTTTTGCAAATGTATCCATGTCTCCCAGAGAGCTATTTTTCATTCTCTGAGCTATGACACTGTGCCTTTTAACTCATTTAGGTTTCTATGCTTCTGTAGTTCTTGGATAAGCCTAAAAACCCCTCTACCTTGTGTCTCTCATCTCTGGGAGGCCAGATTTTAAAATTTTTCCCCTATTACTCACATATAGTGTACATTTGGTGTACAATGAGCATAGCGTATGACTAATTCTTCACGGACCCCAGAGAGCTTCATATCCTGGGGTTCTCTTTCTAGTCTTATTGCTTCCCTCTTATTTTGTGTTAGGTCCAGATACCAGTGGTCCTTCCTGGAGCATTAAGTCTCAGAATAGCAACTGCAGTACTCACACTGTGCTAAGCATGGAGCTGCAGATCCTAACAAAGACCATCCAGTGCAGAAGACACCTTACAGAAGTGTACCCTTTGAGAAGATGAAGGCGAACGTAAGCAAAAGTAAGGCAGACAGAAAGCACAGTTTTCCGGGGTTTTTACCAAGTTTCCCCAGTTTTCTATAGATATCACAGTGGATTCTGTTCTTTGACAAAACAAAAAACAAAACTAAAAGAAACACAGAACCCTGCACCCTTGCTGTTTCCTCTGAGTCATAGTGATTTCCAACCTGCAGGGGGAGGATGCCTGTAGGGAACTGGAGTGTGGGAAAGAAAATTCTTGCAAAGGCCCCTGTGACCAGTGTGCTTAGCAAGTAATGCTGCCTGCATGTCAGAGTAAATAGAAGAGAGGTGTGTCCTGCCCACGTGCACTGACATTTATCAACCACCCCATGAAGGGACTGTTAAGGGTAAGAACATGAACATTCCTCTAAAAACTATTTTTGAATCATTACTGGAGTTTTTCATTATAATTTTTCTAAATTCCATGATACTGATTGTCCGTGTTCTGAAGTGTTCTTGAAAAATTTGGAAGTTTAAAAGGGGGGCCCTCATGTGAAAATTTGGGGGCCAGCTGCTCTTGATGTAAATGTTTGTTATATATGAAAAAATGGAAGTTTCTGCTTCTGGAGTTTTTCAAACGGCAGTTTGTGAGACCTTTAAGGCTTTGTTCCAATCATTTTCGTTCAGTTTTGATGACACTTCGTTTTCAGTGTAGTTCTCTAGAACGACTCTAAGGTAGGGCTTGGAACCAGTGCTTTGTTTATCTTTCAGCCAGCAGGGAGCAACTCTAGGATTCCTCTTCAGGACTCATGAGGCCTGGTGCAGAGAGCAGACAACACAGGATATTACTTTCTGATTTAGTTACATACGCGGATTTCCCAGCGGATTCTCAGGTTGCTTCTCCTAAATAATCTGCATGGCAAAGTGGTTCTCAGACCTGCTGAGCTGTGATCCCTTTGCCTATTAGCATGAATAAGTGTTGCCAAAGAGAAGTAATTCAGAAGGAAGAGGATTTCACGCAAACAAATAGAGAAGATACGGGAAGGAGCAATGATGAAGGCGCATGTTTATGAAGGGTATTGACCATGGCTTTGAAAGGAAGGGTGCATATTTGTAGACACTTAGACTCAGACCTAAGAAAGAGAAATAAATGCATTGTCAGAATGTTTGGCCTCTGCCTTAGCACTGTATCGAATTTATACTAATATGTAGCTTGTTTTCAGTTTGTGAAGTTTCAGTGTATGAATTTTGCCTTTCTGATTGCATGACAGTATTCAGTAGAAACCATACTTTAACTGTTGAGTTTAATCTTTTCCTAGGCTCTGATGGTCTCATGAAGCCAGGTGGTGGTAGCAAGCCTACAGGTCACAGCCACGTGATCACAAGGGAAATAACCAATGGTACAGTGTGGTGTGCCCATGTTTTTTGGATATAGCATTCAATAAATTTCATTGGAATTTCTATAAATTTCACTTCATTATAGAACACACTTTGTGTTAGGTAATTTGCTGGGCTTTAAATGTTCTAAACATTGAAAACAGGTGAGATTTTATAGTTTAGTTCTAAAAATTTTCCCCAAAACCTCATGTGTTTCAAGTAGGTTTTTTGGAAAGTAACTGGGGGATGATCATAATTTGATGATGTTACGAGAAGCAGGGCCTAGGTAAAGGAAGTGGATCATAGAAGCACTACCTTGGGGACTATATTTTGTCCTTGGTCCCTTCCTTTCTTGACCTCTCCTGTTCTGTTCTTCCTGGCTTCCATGAGGTGAGTGGTTTTCTTCTACCGGGACCTTCTGCCATGATATTTTGCCTCATCAGAGGTCTAACGCAATGCAGCCAGCTCATCTTGGACTGGAAGCTGTGAAACCATGAACTAAAATAAGCCTTTCTCTTTGAAGCTGTTTATGTTAGGTGCTTCGATCACAGTGCTAAAAAGCCGATTAACACACAAGGGTGAGAGACTGGCCGTGGTGGTGCACACCTGTAATGCCAGCACAGGGGAGGCTGAAAACAGGAGGATCAGTATGAGCCCAAGCTGCGCAGTGAGACCACGTACCCAATACATTAAAAAATAAAAAACCCACAAGGGTGAGCTGTGAGGTTGAGTAAACTAGGAATATCACATGCATGTGGAGGAGAAACACATGCATCGGAACATTATTCAGCTTAAAAAAGAAGTAAGCCAGTAATTTGTGAATGAATGAACAACATGAATGAATCTCAAGAACATTTTTTTGCTGAGTGAAATAAATCAGATAGAGGGACAAATACTGTGTGATCTGACTTCTATGAAACATTTAAAAGTACCAAATTAATAGACTCAAAGAAGAGAATGCTGGTGGCCAAGTGCTGGTTGTGGGAAGGAAAAGATGCTGATAAAAGGGTACCAGTTTTCAGATATAAAATGAACACATTATGAAGATCCAATGTTCTGTATGTAAGATGATGGATGTGTAGTGTACCAATTGCTACACAGGCATATCAAATGATTTGCATTATAAACTAAAATATGTACAGTATTTATTTGCCAATTAAGTATTTTAAAAATAACTTCAGATGCTTTTCCATTCCTATAGGATAGAAATCAGAAAACTATCAAAAAACTAAGTTCACAGCCCATTTGCCTTTTCCCAGCTTCTTATATAACCTTGTGTGCACCCATAGGATGATTTGCGCTCTGCACTGAATTCCTGGCTTAATTTCAGTCTTTAAGTGTGGAGTTCATGCCAAAACACCCTTCTCTATTTGACAGTTTTCTTGTCCTTCAAGGGACAGTCAAGTGGAAGTTTTCTTTTTCTTTTTTTAATAAAACATTAAGAAATTATATTATTTTAGCATTAAGAAATTATGATTCAAGGGTCCTCAAATCATCATGCTGCAGGCAAGTCTTCGTTTTTATGGCATACAGAGTACTCTATTGTACTTCTAATAGCTCAGCAAGAGAAGCCACCACCCAGCCGCTTCCCTGCAGCATTTTCGGGTAGTGCGACAGGGCTTTCGCAGTCCTTGCAGAGCACCGCACCAGAGGGATAAGCTTCAGGTCTCACACTTCGGGCTTTCCACTTATTCTAGAGACTGAGAAGACCTGCAACTTGATACCAGGATGACTATCCTCTCTGCCTTGGGTTTGGGGGTGTTTCTGGAAACTCTTCCTCTCCTTTGGAGGAAGACAGGACCCTCCAGATTTCATCTTCTTGGCCAGCTCTAGTTGTAGCAACTAAAGAGTCAAAGGCAGTTCCTTCTGTAGCTCTGGTTTTTTTTTGCTTTTTTATTTATTTATTTTTTGACATCAGTTATTTTTATTTTAAAGAAAAAAATAAAAACAATGGTACAAAATCTCAAAACAAGATTTTAGGAGAGTAACAATGGTTAGTACATTGTGTATTGTTACTGCCAAAGTAGTTTCTCATATTATAAGATATAGGCAAGAAATAATAAATAAATAACAT
>NW_004524588.1:11866216-11915480 GCF_000260255.1 Octodon degus
AACCCTTTGTGTCTCTCTGGCAAGATGTTCTGCTCCTGAATCAGCTGGGTGGGTCTTGCCTCTAGCCTCTTTGCAGGGAGTTCTGCTGAAGGGTTCCCTTCTGGGCCTGCAGCCTGGGTCAAATGAGGATCCGTGGGCCTCAGTCATCTCACTCACTCACCAGGCCTGCGCTCTGGGTCTGTTCAGGATCCCGCAGCCTGGGTTGTCTCACTCACTCGCCGGGCCTGTGCTCTGGGTCTATTCAGGATCCGGAGGGCCCTCGGTCATCTCACTCACTCGCCCAGCCTGCACTCTGGGTCTGTTCAGGATCCGGAGGGCCCTCGGTTGTCTCACTCACACACCAGGCCTGCGCTCTGGGTCTATTCAGGATCTGGAGGGCCCCAGGTTGTCTCACTCACTTGCTCTGGGTCTGTTCAGGATCCCGCGGCCTGGGTCGTCTCACTGACTGGCCAGGCCTGTGCTCTGGGTCTGTTTAGGATCCCGCAGCCCTGGGTGGTCTCACTCACTCGCCGGGCCTGCACTCTGGGTCTGTTCAGGATCCGGAAGGCCCTCGGTCGTCTCACTCACTCACCAGGCCTGCGCTCTTTTTGATCTTGTAGAATATTAAGAACCATTTCCCAGGGCCAAGGAGATAGCTCAGCAACATAAGCACCTGCCTTGCAAGCACAAGGTCCAAGTTCAATCCCTGGTACCACCAAAAAAATAAAATACAATTTTCCTCAACTCTTGTATTGGTTTTGTTCGTTTTTAAATGGCCTCATAACCAATAACATCACATAGCCCAGTGACATCAAAGGTATATTTTCTTCACTGACCTTGAAGGGCTAGGGCCACAGTGTTGGCTGTCCTTGTAGCCCTTCTTTTTCTCTAATTTTTTGGTCTGCAGAATTAAGTTGTTAACCCTCTAGAAGAGAAGCTTAATGGTGTTAATTATTGAAACTGTCTTACTAACCTGGTTTGAAATTATCTCATTGCTACTTTTTTTTCTCAATAAAACTAATAATTTAAAGAAACAAAAACAAAAAAAAAAAAAACAAAGGTACATTTTCTTGCCAATGGCTTTGCTATTTGCAGATCCAGAATTTAGCAAAAGTTTCAGCCTCAAGAATGTTGGACAAGATGGTAAATATTTCATTAGAAAGCACACTGTCTTGAATGAAGCTCAGACATTCTGTCAGAGTGCTATTAATCTTATCGGGCAGTTCCAAATGTGCTTTCTTTTGCTCCTCCTCTTCTGAAGTGCTGTTCCAGAATGAAGTATTCATTTCCTCTATTACTTTTCTTTTTGCTTTAAGTTCTGAAAGGGCTATTTAGAGATTTTTCCCTAGACCTCTGCCATTCTTCTAGCTGTTTTCTTCGATCCTCTGCTGTTGATGATTGAATATTGGGATCACATTGGGTACCATTTGGGATTCCTCTCCCATTTCTGGTTGTGACACTAGCTTGAGTTTTGGGAGCTGTCTTGCTCAGAAAATGCTTCTGGGGAAAAGTGTTTTTCAACTTGGGCTCCACAGTCTAAACTCTTTGTTGAAAGCTCTTGGTTTTATTTACCCTTACTCTAGGGGTGGTTGGAATGAATGAATTAAAGTTGCCAGCTATCAAAATAAACCTCTGATTTATGGATTTTGATTTTGGTAGTATACCTGTCTTGGACCTGAAAATGGTTGTGTGAGCTTCTCATCTTGCTCAATATTTGGATGTCTGTTGTTAGGTCTCCCCTGCAGCAAATGGGTATGTCCTGTGTTTGCCATGTCTTACTTTCTCTTCAGTAACTGTATGGCTGTATCTTAATTTCTTTTGGTGGTTCACATTTACCCCTTTTCCCTTACATTCTTTATGTTCTTCACTACTGGTTTCTTTGATGCTTGAGTCCTACTAAGAGTCTGAATGAAGTGAGATGGACGTATTCTTGTGGCTTTTCTAGGTAAGGTTTGGTGTTTTTGGCTCTTCAATTTTCCCTTGGCTGCTAGGTATTCCTGCAGCTTTTTCTACCATTCTTCTGCCACGGTGTCAGAGGCAGAGGGCCCTGGACTTCCATGACTCCTCAGTGAGTTTCTTTTCTCAAGTGGAATTTTTTGAGAAGCCATTTCTGACTCCTTAGGCAGGAAATACTTGGCACCTAGTAAACACTCAATGCATTCTGGGTGTTAGCGTTAGGCAGTCATCTCTCCACCTGATTCTCATAGGACTTTTTTTTTTTTTTTTTTTTTTTTGTCACAGCAGCACCTGAGCACTACAGCCAGTGTTTGCATACCTTTTCCCCTCATTTACCTATACCCTGCCCAGGCCCTGGCACAGACTTTGTCAAACAAGTAGATTTACACACAGATGCCTGGAAATGCCACAGGAGGTCAAGAACATGAGAGACAGCAAAATGGGGTGGACAGATGTGCAGAACTGAGCTCATGCTGTCCCTTCCCAAGGAGGAAGGCCCCTGCCCTTGCTGAGGCAATGCTGTGTGCAGCAGGATTTAGGTTTTGGGTGTTTGTTTGTTTGTTTGTTTGTACAAGGATCAAACTCTCAGGCACTTATGCCACTGAACTATATCTCTGGCCCAAAAAGATTAATATTCCAAAAAGAAAAAAGTGACAAATTTAAATTTTAGTGTGAACTGTCAATTTTTGACTCTTGGAAGCTAATATGAATTTTGAAAACCACTGTGTGGGCCAAGAAGAATGCATTTGAAGGCTTCCAGTTTTCATCTTGTTAGAGAATGGAGGTGGCCCATGAGTGTTGGCTAGTTTCCTGACAATACTCTGCTTCTCCTGGAGCTGGGGTAACCTCAGAGGGTGTTTAGCTTATATTGGGAATACAGTTGCTTTTCTTCCTGCTTCACAGGGGACCCTGCAAAGTGCCATTTCTGTGTCCCTGTGGAGTTGCAAATTGCTATCAAACTGCCTGCAATAGGATCTGCCATCAGTGCTATTCAAGGTTGGGTGTGGCATCGCTCTAGTGGCCCTGTCTCTCTGGAGGTCTGGACAATACTATCTCTGGCTAGGAAAAAGAATAGAAGTACTTCCACCTGTAAACAGAATAAAGGGAACTGGGTGGTAATTAGGGAAAATGGATTGCTGTTAAGAGGACTTAGATTGACATGGCATGTATTTTCACACTTTTTCCATTGATGGTGATATTGAACTTAGAAAATAATAAGCTTAATATAAAACACAAAAAGCGCACAGCAGAAAATGTAAACATCGGTGGTTTCAGACGGGGCGTGGTGGCATGCACCTGTAATCCCAGTGTTTGCTGGACTGAAAACAGGAGGATCACTGCAAGTCCAATCTATGTAATGAGACCCTGTACTAAATACATTGAAAAAGGTTGACAGTTACTGTATAGCTACAAATCTTGATTTTGTTCATTTCTCCATGACATCCCCTTCAGCAGAGCTGGGTTTAACATGTGAGGGATCATAAACAAAGGTTTCTGGCTTTTCCTTCTGACCTGTAAGGTCCAAGTTACCCTGCCAGTACAGGGAAGCAGTTCCCTGCCCTGATTTCCTGATCCCACGGGCCCAGCAGCTTTGGCACACAAGGAAGAGAGATCCAAACTTCTTGTGCTCCTCAACTCTGTTGAGGTTAGAATTTTCCAAAATGTGATTGATTCTGAACCGTATCCTGGAGCACTTATTTCACATTTCTTTGAGAAATGCTCCTCTTAACCACAACACAGGACTCTCTTAAGAGATAGAGTTTAAAGAATCTCCCAAGCACAGGCACATACTCAAGAGTAATGAAGCTGCTGTTGGCTGGGAAAGGGATAAATTAGGGAATCCTTACCATGAAAGGTCAGGAGATGAAAACTGGGTTTACTTCTCTTGACAGGATTTTAAACAGAATGGCTTGGCAAGAAGTGGGTATTTCTAGAATCAGAAGATAGGCTAGATTATCACAGAATTCTTAGAAACAGCCTATTCTTCCATAATTTAACAGCATTTGATGTTGTGGATATTCTGGGTGTTGGAAAGCTATGTAGTGATATCTCTGTGTTTTGTCTTAATTTTCACCTTCAAATGACCTAAGGCATGGAACATCTTTTCATATGATTATGTATCTTTGGTGAGGTATCTGCTAAAATCTGCAGCTCATTTTTAAAATCAAGTTGTTTGTTTTTTTATTGTTCAGTTTTAAGAGTTTTGTCCATTTTGAAAAACTTATTTTTCAGATCTGTCTTCTGTAAATATTCTGGTATGTGATTTGGCTTCTCATTTTCTTGCCATATTCATTTGCAAAGCAGAAGTTTTTATTTTTAATGAAGTGTATCTCATTGATTATTTCTTTTATAAAGTGAAAATAGCCAATACATTCAATATATACAAAATATCACTTATCATTAGAGAAATGCAAATTAAAATGATACAGAGATTCCATCTTATCCCAGAAAGAATGATCATTTTTTCTTAATATTTAATAATTTTATTGAGAAAGAAGTAGCAATGAGATAGTTTCAAAACAGGTTAGTAGTACAGTTACAATAATTAATGCATTGCATATTGTTGTCTCTGTAGTAGTTGTTCCTAGTACAAGATGCAGACATGATATCTTGTCTAAACACTATTAGTTCAAAACCATCTTCTAAGAATGATCATCTTCAAGATATCAAATAATAACAAATGCTAGTGAGGCATTTATTGTAAAAGAACCCCTCTACACTGTTGGTGCAAATGCAAACTCATGCAATCACTTTAGAAATCACCATGGAGGTTTCTCAAAAAGTTGAAAGCAGAATTTCCATTTTACCTAGCTATTCCTTTCTAGTTTTCTTCCCCCAAACCTTAAAGATATATTAGTGATACACACATATACACTCATATTTATAGCAGTATAATTCACAATAATTTAGTATTTGAAGCAGTGTATATGTCCATCAAGAGACAAATGGATAAAGAAAATATGGTATTTATAGACAATGGAGTACTACTTTGCCATAATAAAACTTGAGTCATTTGTAGGAAAGTGGGACCATAATGTTAAGTGAGATAAGTCAGACACACAAGCTTAAATGTTGCATGGTTTCTTATGAGAAACCCAAAATATAAATAAATTAATGAGCAAAATAAAAGATAGATATTAGGAAGTAGGGAGATCTGTATTTCTCAAAGGGAGAGGGGACCAAGAGAAGGAGAGATGGGGTGAGCAGGATGGAGAGAAGGAGGGAGATAAAAGGAAGTAAGATGTCTGTGTACACACACCTGTTCTCAAAAAGGAATGTAACTGTTCTGCACTACAAATCCAAGCTAAAAAATTTTGTTCATGAACTGTGCCTTTAGTGTTAAATTTAGAGTCATTCTCGTATTCAAATCACCTGTGTTATCTTTTAGGAGTTTTATAGTTTTTTAACTTAGGTTTATGATTCATTTGAGTTATTTTTTTGTGAGGGGTACATGGTCCTAACTTAGGGGTATTTTTTAAATGATTGTATTTCTAGGTAGCTTTTTTTTTTTTGTATTTTAGGGAAGGGTCTACAGGGTGTTCAGGTTCTCGCTATTAGATAGGATTCAAAGTGATCTGCCTGTTTACGGCCTCCCAAGAGCTGGGATTACAGGCGCACACCACCATGCCCAGTCTCAATGGCTGTCTCAGTGTACCCTGAGTGTGGGGCCGGCACAGCAGGCCTGGGGATCGAAACCCCAGTCCCTGTGCCTGCTTGGAGGTGCTTTAATCTGCTGAGCTATTTGGCCAGCCTAAAATTTTTCAAAAACTGTTTCTTCACATATACTGTTTCTGTCCTCTAATATAAATTAAATTAGATAAACATTTTTTTCCTGATAAAATACAAGAACAATCATGATTAGGCAGACGCAAGCATTGCCAGTTTACATAAAGATTCTTGTTTGTATTGGCTTCGGGACAATCAGGAAGACTCTAAAGCTAAACGGGCTTGTAGTAATTGTCCTGAAGCCTGCCTTATACGTTATGGTGATGGATTCTTTGACAAAAGTAATTTCTAAGGGACACATATGAGAGCCAAGTAGACTGATCACATGATAGTAATACCATCCTGCACTCCTTCCCTCACCATCAAGAGGCCACTTATTTCTTCCTAGCTGTGCCAGTTGGCGAGGAGACTGCTGTAAGTAGCCACAAGCTTTTGACGGCATAAAAGAGAAAATATGCATCTTATAAATCACAAACCAGTCCAAACTTTTGTGCAACCCAACTTGGAACTGCTCTGTACTGGAGGCTTTTGCTTAGAGCTTTTTCCTTATTAGTCCAATATTTTCCGACTTATCTCTAATCTCAGAAACAAGCTAGCACACTAAAAATGACAAATGCCTTCCTAGAAAGTCATACATCTAAGAGAGTGTATCATATACAGTTCCAGATATATTTGTGATTACCTAGCAAAACTTTGAGCTATGGAGCCTGCTAGCCAGGAATATTTAGCCTGATATTTTGAAATACTCCCTTAAAAAATCTATTGCAGCTCAACTTTTGGGTAAGAAGATACTAATGTTGTAGGTAACTGGGTTAGATGGAAATGTTATAGGTGGTCAGATAGGTGAGGCTCTGGAAGGTGGGTCAGACGTCAAGACAAAAGGTGAAACAAATGTACCCACATACCACCCTAAGGACAGACATCAGGGATTGATATTTTAAATAGGTCTCTATCACCCTGAGGAAGCCAAGTAGAGTCATTAACTCAACTCTCTACAGGAAAGACCCCTGTTCTGTATTCATGCCCACTTGCTACATGACTTGCTTTCCTATTCAATCCTGATTTAATCAATTTTACCTGAGCAATTATACTTGTAATCTTATTGATTGACCATAGTTGTGTACCACCTCATGTCCACCTTGTGGCTTCCTGTGTTTCCCATCTTGAACCTGCTTCATGCCATGTTGCTCTATAAAAGTCCCTAGAAAAGGCAGGTTTCTTGGTAACCCACTCAGGTCCCCTTCTGTGTCTCATCTCATCCCAGATATCCAGAAGACTGTGGGTTTCTTTCCTCTGTATCACTAAGACTATGTTGGATGATACGGAAACAAGCTTGAGTGTGGTATAGGAACAGGGCAGCTGTGCTAGTTCCTCTGTGCTGTAAGCAAACCAACTGAACAACCTCATATAAGAATTTAACCATTCTGAGTTGGAATACAATATTTTGTAGAAAGAAATTGGGATCAGAGTGCAAACTTACAGGGATCATGATGAGAATGAAAGCAGAAAATAAGCAGTTTGTAAACTCAGTCTAACAAACTATTGAAAAGCATGAGCTCAACTTAAGGGAGGTTTGGATGACTGGATCTCCTTTTATCTCCAAAAAATGTGCCTTTCCTCTTTCCTGGCATGTCTTGCTGGTACTTCTAGAACACAAGTGTCTCAAGGTGAAAGTGAATGAAACTGAGAATACTTGGCAGCTGTGAAACACATATTTCTAGAAGTGTGGACTACATTGGTTCCATTGGTTAATCATGACAATAGCTATAGAACAAGATGAAGAAAATGATCTCTTCCTATCTTTCAAGGACCAAATACCCTTAGACTCCAGAACTGGCTAATCAGAACATCTCTGCAAGACTTTAAAAGTGGTGACATAAAATTCACTTTGGTACCTTTATATTCACATCCATTTATTTTTATTTTTTTATTTTTATTTATTTTTATTTTTATTTTAACATTTATTTATTTATTTTGTGTGTGTGAGTGTGTGTGTGTGGCCAGCTCAGCCCACCAGGGGGCGGGGCTGGCTGGCATGTGGTACTGGGGATTGAACCTTGGTCCCTGTGCTTTGCTTAGCTTAGCTTGTTCCAAGTAGGTGCTTTAGACCACTGAGCCATCTCACCAGCCCAATGGAAGAAGGATTTTTTTTGTTGTTGTTGTTCCTTGAATGCCTTCAGGGCACTTTTGGCCAGCGGGAGAGTTGTGAGGTTCGAACTCCACCAACCTGAGGCTGACAGCTTTGTGGAAGCAGCCACTTAAAGGCCTGAGCTAGGGCCAGGCCCCCCACATCCATTTATTTTTAAATTAATTTCATTGAGAAAGAAATAGCAATGAAACAGTTTCAAAACTCATTTGTAGGACAGTTACAATAATTAATATATTGCATGTTGTTATATCCACAGTAGTTATTCATAGTACAAGATACGAACATGATATCTTGTCTAAGCACTATTAGTACAAATCTGTCTTCTCATTTAACTAAGAGAAAGTAGCTGTAAATGTATCCTATTTTGTATATACATATACATATATATATATATTTTTTTTTCACTACAAAGTGGTCCTTCATTTATATCCCCCTTTTTTGTTTAGTTTTGTCAGAGATGGGTATTCCATTGCCATTCAAATATTGTAGGTGTGTGAATTCAGGAACATAATCCAATATAATCCAGTAGTCCATAATAGTAGTGGGTTATCCACAGAACTGTCATTGTCAGAAGTTGTCGACTTGAGCCTTTTACAGCTCAGCATATTAATATGGCTTTACTTTTTATACTTTGTGTTTATACTTTTCTTCTGCACCAAGGCTAGCAATGTGTAATACTAGGGCCATGCTTGGAATGCCTGTCATTTTAGTCTCCTAAATGTATACTGCTTCTAATGTCATGTCAATTACTGCTATACTCTTTCTCTCAAGTAAATGTTTTTTAAAAAGATAATAAAAGAAAACAAGAGACAAGGAAAAAATGTCATAGGACTGTTCTGTTACAATGTTGTATATGGTTAGATTTCTAAATTTCTGTGTAAAAATGTGTAATTGTTTATTTTACTTTTTATTTTTTCACATTCTGTAAGGATTTAAAGTTTAGCATATCAGTGATTGTTAGAAAATACCTGTTCTATGTTATGTCTAAGGTGTTTGATATTCAGATGGATAGTGATGCTAAACTCAACTGCCTATGTTATAGGGTAATAATATCATTAAGCTTCTCTTCTGGAGGGTTAATAACTTAAGTTTACAGACCAAAATTCAAAGAAAAAAAAGGGCTACAAGGATAGCCAACATTTTGGCTCTAGCCCTTCAAGGTCAGTGAGGACTCAGGACATAGGAGAACCTGTACTGTAACATTCTGTAACTCAGTGGTGTCACAAATTTTCTGTTCCAGGAGATTATGGGGCCACAGAGGAAAGTGATCAATGATGTAGAGTATGCCTAAAGAGAGTCACCTAGAGAGAACATGTTCTCTTGGGCTTTCACAGAGAGCAAATTGGTTAATCAATGGCTTTGACTCATCCAGATGACTGACATTGACTAAAGATCTACAAACTGCTGTACAGGCTTTCAGGGTAAACCCTGAGGGAATTTTATTTACCCTATCAGATACAAAAGTTACATTTTTTGTTGTCGTCCATTTAGAGGAATGAAATCATAGGCTAGGACCATAGATGTGATCCCATAGAAACTATAAGGATAATAAAAGATTATTATAAAATATTCTGTGGAAGCAAAACCAATAACTTAGATGAAATAGATCAATGATTTGAAAGAATCCATTTTCTAATTAGTGAGTCTATGCACTTGTAATTACTGCAATTATTTATATTCTTGAATTATTTCTGCCTTCCCCTATGTTTTCTGCTTAACAAATTTTTTTTTCTTCTATCTTCAAACAAATTATTCCAGTTAAAAAGGTGTTCCTCTTCTTAGCTCAACCCTCCCAGCTTGGAGGCCACAAATTCTATTTTTAGTATTTAAATAGTTTACCCTAATAGAAACTAACACATTTTTTATCCCTTATTGACCAGTTCTTGATCTTTTAGAAATAGAAAATTTGTTTTTAGTTGAGATGTTATTGCCTAGAATGGAGATCACCCTTTTTACCTATATGTGGCTGCAAGTGACCATGGATTTTAGCAGAATAAGCCTTAATAATAATAGTGTGGGTGGAGTGATAAAGGTAAATGCATGATTTGTATGACATCCCAAGCAAGTGGAAGCTGAACGGTTAGGTCAGAAAGCAGAGACAGTCCGTGGCTGTACCGCCCAGAATATGCCTGGCCTCATCAGGAAGTTGAGGCAACCATCAGGAGGTGTTTTTTTAAAAATAATTAAGATGAGATTCTAAATTCACATATTGTAAAATTATTGGTTTTAAAGCAAGCAATTAAGAGGTACTTAGTACATTCACATTGTTGTATAAAAACATCTTTAGGGCTGGGGAAATAGCTCAGTAGAATAAGCACTTGCCTGTCAAGTGCAGGGTCCTGAGTTCAATCACTGGTACTGAAAAACAACAGCAGCAACAACAACGTCTTTAGTTAGTTTCCAGATATTTCTATCAGTCTAGAATAAAAACAGAATTAAGTAGTTTTTCTCTCCATTCTCCTGGCAACTACCAACTTTTTGTTTTGTTCCTAGTGATTTTTCTATTGTGGAAATCTCATATAAATGGAATTGAACTTTTTCTTATAAATTGAACAAAGCAGTAAAACAAAAGCAGAGATATCTGGTTATATAAATAAAAGTCAGGCTTACTTGCTTTTTCATTCTCTGGTTTGAAATTGAAATCTTTGTACTTTTCAGAGTGGCCCTCAGGAATCTCTTTCCTGTAGTCGTGTTAAGTGCCATCCCCCAGGATTCCCTTTACATCATTTGGGCTGTTTCCTGCTGTCTTCTTCTGAAGTAAGGAAAAGGGCTTAGGAAGGGACGTGCTTTCTGCTGTTCTCAGTTCCAGCAGTCCCCACTGAGCTGTCACCCAGATTGTACCTGGATGGCTTTAAAGACTGCCTTGCCTTTCATAACCCAGAAATGGAGGGAGCCAGACCAGAGAGCACTCTACGCTTAAATCATGTCTTTATACTGCTTTGTGAGGTAAGTGCTACCACTACAAGTATTCCCACTTCACCAGTGAGGAAACATGGGCTCACAGCAGGCACACAACTAGTTCAAGGTAATACAATAGGCATAGATGGAGTACTTGCTAGTTTGGTTTTAAAGCCTAGTTTAGCTAGTGCTGTGTGTTGTCTGAGGTTCGGAGGAACCTGGAAAGAATCTGTGGGGTGGTAGAAGGGCAGGACCCTAGCAGAGCTTGGCAAGAACATCCTATAAACATTCTTTGAGGAGAACACTAACATTTTATAGTCTTCTAGTCTAATCAACCCAAGTGACTCAGTGTTTTTTCTTGTATTTTATGCATTTTGTTTTACTGTTAAAATTTACTAAATGTTACCCTTGGTAGCAGCTCCCTTCCCACCCACAGAATCGATGCTGAAGTACAGTTATTCATGCCTTTATTCTCATTTGCTCTTTACATAGTTTTATTCAGTGTTGGGATTGAACTCAGGGCCTTCACACTGGGCTTCCTGTGCAGCCTTGTTTATTTATTTGGCTGCTTGTTTATTTGAGATTTTCCCATAACTGTAATCCCAACACAATGGAATACCAAGGCAGCACGATCACAAGTGTGAGCCCTGCGTGGGCAACTTAGCCATTTATTTCTCCTTCTTAAAGCTAGTATGCATAAGCTCAGATGTCAGCTGTGAGATAAAGAGGCCTTCTTCTACATGATACTGTCAGCCGGAGGCTGTACTATTATTTAGACCTACAATATCCCTTGAAAATCTCATGTGCTTTGGAAAGTGATTTGATTATGGAGGTGCTGTATTCATCAGTGAATTAATCCACTGAAGAGGTCAGAGGATTAGTTGTATTCATTTATTACAATTCAGTAATTGTATTCATTAACTGTATTCATCAGTGAATTAATCCACTGAAGAGGCTGACCTATGTTGGTGTTATGAGGCAGGGCCTATTAGAAGAAGGCAGATCACTGGGGGTGTGAACTAGAACGGTGTGTCTCCCTCCCTGACGCCTCCTTCCTGATCACTCTGATTCCTGGCTGCCGTGACATCAGCTGCTTTCCACTTCTGTGTCATGTGCTGGGCCATTTGTGCCTGGAGCCAGCTGACCGTCAGCTGAAACTGAGCCTAAATAAACCTCTTATCCTTAAAGTTGTCAGCGTGTATTGGGCATTTTGTCCCAGCAATGGAAAAGTGACCCAGACAGGTTGCTTCCTGCTATTGGTGGTGTATCTTGCCACAGGGATGTATCTTCCTGATGGTCATCCCAAAGGATGCTGGGCATTTGATTACAAAACTTACCTTTTATGGGCATCAGAGACAAACTCAAGCAGTGCTAAGTTTTGTGATGTTTGTTAGTGGTAAAGGAGTTCTGTCCTGATTTGGCAAATTTGAAGAAAACAACAAAATAGATTGGAGACTCTCAACCACACACATACACACGCGCACGCGCGTGTGCACATACATGCATGCGCAAAGTCTCACAATGAGCAGCAAAATATTCAGAAGTTATTTTTAAAAATCTATGTCTACAAATCCTGTGCATATAATATAGGAGGAATCTAGGAAGAGTGTAAGTACTTTTCTGTACTATCTTGTTACAACTATAGCATTTCACTAGAGAAAGGAATAGAAATTTAAAATATTGAAAAACCTGTCTACTTTTATATTAATTTGCAGCAAACCTGGTTTGCTTGAAGTATCCTGTAAATATGAGTTGTTCATATACCATATTCCCTCTTTTTAAAAATACATATTTTAACAATTTTGTTAGCTGTAAGCCAAAATCCCATCCATTGAAAGTACGCTGTTAAATTTCTGTTACCTTATTCAGTTGTATTAGTCCAAAAAGAAATGCTGCATCTGCTAATGTTTGCTCCCTATTCCTTCCATGCCCTTTTCTCAAATCTTAAGCAACTGCCTTCTGTTTCTTTGGATTTGCCTCTTCCAGACATTTCATATACAGTATCCTTTCCCCCATTTACCTGTGGTTTTGCTTTCTATGGTTTCAGTTATTTGCAGTCTGAATATTAAATGGAAAATTCCAGAAATAGTTAGAAAATTTTATCTTAAATTGTTTATACTTCTTTATTATATATCATAAATATCACTATGATTTGATCGTTACATAATATAGACATACATTGGATCATCACACAGTAACTTGTACATCTATATAATTAAAATAATAAAATAATTAACCAAACAGCAATACCAAAACAAATTGACAAATACTGCTCATTCACATTATGGTATGGCATTTAAACATGTCTTCTGACATAGAGGTGTTATACGTATGTGACAAATTAGATTGTGGAGTTTGAACCTGGTTTTCTACTGAATACTGTGTTATGAACAACTTATTTTAATGAGTACCTACTTCTTTATTGTTCCTGGCTTCATAGAATATCTAAACATGATTTGTTTAAATAATCATTAGTTGTTGGAAATTTTTAGTTAAATTCAGTTCTTTCACTATACATTGTCTGTACCCAGAATTTTTTGTGATATTCTTTTAAGACACAACTTGCTAGATTTAAGGATATTTAATAAAATTTAAAGGTGAATTCATTTTTTTGACATTTAATTGTAGAAACTTTCAAACATACACCAAAGCAGAGAGAATAGCATAGTGAATACCTGTTTGCCATCATCCAACTTCAATATCAACATTTTATTAATCTTTTAAATTACCTACAGCTCCTTCTTGTTTGCTCATTTTATCAGGAAGTTTTACAGTAAATACCAGATGCTAGGTAAATGTTATGTTGTGTAAGTTGTGTGTGCCAATATTCCTATTAGGTATTTCCCTAATATCACCTTGACCTTTAAATGGTATCTTAAAATTCGTGCCGAAATAAAATTACATAACGCATTTGTCATGTTTCTAGTCTCTTTATAACATAGCAGACTCCCCCACCCATTCCTGACACTGATTCATTGAATTTTTTTTTTTCTCCTCGAATGCCTTCAGGGCACTTTTGGCTGGCTGGAGTGTTGTGGGGATCGAACTACAGCAACCTGAGGCTCCCAGCTTTGTGGAAGCAGCCCCTTAAAGAACTGAGCTAGGGCCAGGACCCTTATAAGGATTTTTTTTTTTGACACTGATTTATTGGCGACAAAGTCTTATCAGTGTGATAGAATGTTCCATGTTGCAGAGTACGTTTATTTCTTGTGGTTTTAACTTCTATATGCCTACTTTATGTGAACTGTAGAGAGATAAAATCTTGATTGAGTTTCTTTTTCAGCAAGGGTCTGACAGGGTTGCTATCAAATGTTATCTTCATTGTACTAATCATGAGACACACACTTTGTATTTGATTGTCTCATTTCTATGTATACAACATGCATTACTGACCAGTGAGTGCATGTAGTATTAGTCTGACCCATCTCTTACTCATTTTTAAAATAACATTTCACCTAATATTTTTGCTACCCACTGATAAGTTGATGAATAATGCCCAGTGTAATTTGATTCTTGGAACATATTTTGCTCTAATATTTTGGACATATTTGTAAAATGAGTCCTACATCTAGGCCACAGAAGATTCCATTATAATTGCCTTATTTTTTTCTTGAATAATAATACAAAAATTTTAAATTGCTTACTATTCTGAATAGTATGGTGAAACTCTGTGCCATCCTGCCCTGGCCTTGGGATGTGGCTCATCCTGTTGTCCCATGATAACATGTTGTCCACAGACCACTAACCAGTTAGGCACTTAGTACCTGTCTCAGTGTTCAGATCAACTGTGCTGGCGTCAGAGTGCTTGTGTTGAAGTAACCCTAACTTAGTTAGTGATGGCTCCGAAGTGCAAAAGTAGTGATTCTGATGGTGTAAATATATCAGAAAGAAGCTGTAAAGTGCTTCTTTTAAGTGAAAGTAAAAATCCTCAACTTAATAAGAAAAGGAAAAAAAAAATCATGGGCTGAAGTTGTTAAGGTTTATGGTACAATATATGCTAAGAGACAAAAAAGAAAACCCAACAAATACATTTTGAGAGACAAATCAGATTCACATTAGTTTTATTCAATATAGTTTTACAATTGTTCTATTTCATAATAGTTATGACTCATCTCTTCCTCTGCATAATGTATAAATTAAGCTTTACTATAATAAATATATGTAAGACAAAAATACAGTAAGTTTGATACTCTTGAGGTTCAGGCATTGCGTAGGGGCTGTAGAATGTATTTCTCGTGGATAGCAGTTTCTACAAGTGGCACCATGTAACGTGTCGTCTTCTGTGTCTTGCTCATTTCTCTTAGCGAGTATTCTGTTTTCAAGCTCCCCTGCCATCGCATAGATCAGTACTTCTTTTTGCTTTATTGCCAAATGTATTTTATTGTATTGGTGTGGAGAAATGATGGGGAACATTTTAGAGCTTTCAGTGGTAACAAACAGCTGGCTGTGACGCATGCCCTAAGTTTGCCATCGCTGGCCTAGAGCATTGCATTCAACTGAACAGGCCTTTTAGCTGCACAATGTAAACCGAGTCCTGAGTCACTGCACTGATAGACAGTTTTCTTCTGCTGGGACTTTAAACAGAGAAGTGTGGAGTTTTGGCTAGTGTAAACTCCCCAGTACACTGTAGTCAAAGCAGTGTCTTTGCAAATTTACATTTGTTTATTTGGTGGTGTGGGTGGGGAAAAAATGTCTCTTGAAACTATTTGCACCGTGCCTGCACTGTGGCTCATGCTGTTGGAGAGGATAGAGTTTGTGTGTTTGTCTTAGGCTTATGTACAAGAGCATAACACAGAGAAAGGAAACCATTGGGACTGACTGCAAGAGCCTTCTATTATTCTGGGCTCACTCGCATGGTTCAGGGCCCTGGTGCTCAAGTCCTGTACTGCTGGACAGTGATTCTCACTTCTCTGCAGCCTGGGAATGGCGGTGCGGAGGAATTGGGCTGGCACTTTGGAATAACAACAGTGTTTCCACAAAAGGACCATGAGCCTTAGCTACCAGCTACCAGAAGTTTCCTCCCACAGCTTTAGGTTTATGCTCAAGAGGAGAGGATGTCAAAGAGAAAGGCAAGAACAGAGCAGAGAGCACGTGGCCACTGAGACACAATATTGTGATGCAGCTGGGGACAGGTGGGGCTCTCTTGAAAGGGGAAGGATTTGAAGTTTAATAATTGAGCTGAGACACTGTAACTTGTGCCTTACAGGCTCAAGTATGTACAGGTATACAGATGGTTCACTACTATCTTTTTAATTAATTTATTTATTTTATGTATTTAGTACAGGGTCTACAGGGTCTCACTACACAGATCAGACTCATAGTGATCCTTCCTGTTTTTCAGCCGCCCAAGTGCTGAGATTACAGATGTGCACTACCACACCCAGTCTCAATCGCCATCTCAGTGTACCCCCAGGGGCAGGGCTGGCACAGCAGGCTGGGGATTGAACTCTGGCCCCTGCATCTGCCGAAGCAGGTGCTTTAATCCACTGAGCTATCTGGCCAGCCCTTGGGTCACCTTTATAGCAAGGCGATTAGGTCGGAAGTTACAGATTCACACCCTGGTGGCTGGTGGTGATCACTTGGTGAATGTGTGCAGTTTATTGACATGTTTTAGAGTGAATTTAAATACCTGTAGAAAACCATGTTTCTTTCTTTAGTTTTCCATAGACTCTTTTATCTCACAGCATCCTAATGCAGCAGTCACCTGGGCCCACTGTGATTCAGAATCCCCTTGGTAAAGGGGTTTAAATAACCCATCCCCCCTTGTGGACCTACAGACCCTGCTATGGGAAGTTGGAATACTCTTTTTTTTTTTTTAACCAGCCATCAACTATAATCATAGAAGTAATTGCTATTTTCACCAGTTTAATGCCATTTTTTAAATAAGGAACTAATAAAACAAGAATGACAGATTGCTGGGAGAAAAGAAAAATGTATATTGGTACACCATGCAAGATAACTTCATTCTCTTGTTTTCCACTTCTTAGGTAGGGGCCAGACCCAGTTTTTAGTTTACACCATTTGTCTGAACATACGTCAGCAGTTTCTCCATCAGTAGTTTTTATGTGCTAGGCTTGACTCTCAGTGTGTCCTTGGTGACCAGTTTTAAAGTATTTCAGATATCAATGAACAGGTGACGAAGGTGTACTTGAGGTCAAAGATGCTTTCTAAGGCTGTCAGAATTTCAGCACATAGGACTCATCTGCTGTGCTTATCAGAAGGCCAACCTGAAAGATACAGGGGAAAGAAACTCCCAACCTGTTAGATATCTGGCATGAGTTTGTGTTCCCTAAAATCAAAGAATGAATTTTAGAATGGAGGTATAGAGCAGAGTGCATTTATTGGGAGAAGAAAGTTGTTGTCTGAGAGAAACAGAAGTCCCAAAAGGATTGACTAGGACCCTGCCTTTTCTAGAGATTTTTATAAAGCAAATCAATAGTGTGAGGTGGATCTAAATTGAAAAATCACAAGGTGGGCATGAGGTGGGACAAAACTTTTTAATCAATAAGATTACAAGTATAATTGCTCAGGTAGAATTGATTGAATTTGGATCAAATGGGGAAATGAGTCACATAGCAAGCAGGCCTCAGTGCAGAACAGGGGCTTTTCCTGGAGGGAGTTGAGTTAGTGGCTCTTCCTGGATTTCTTATGGTAATAGAGACCTGCTTAGACTATTAATCCCTGATGTTTATTTTAGGGCTATATGCGGTTGTGTTTGTTTGATCTTCTGTCTTGATATCTAGCCCATAGTAGTGATGCTCCTCTGTCTCCCCTACAGCTGCAAGGTATCTCTTCTGCAATGGCTCCTTCAGAAGACCCAGCCCTATCTGACTGCCTGTGATGTTTCTCCAATTCAGCTGCCCACAACACTGAGAGTAAAGGGGAAATGATTTCATGAGCAATTTATCTCTTTTTCTAGGAATGTTATTTCTACCCTTCAAATGATAGTATTGTCAAAAAATGGACCTTTATATATTTAAATCATGTCATGGCAACACTCATAGATAGTATCATTCTGACCTTGCATGGAAGGGAGCTGAAATACCAAAAAGCTAGGAGCTCACTCAGAGACATGAAATTAAATGACTGAAACATGAAACTTTATGTCTTTCCATGAATAATAGAAATCCTATTTCTTTAGGAAATTGAATTTTTTTCCTTCCTGTTGTCCTCTTGATTTCAAACTCTGGAGGCTGGGGCAATATTGCAATAAAGAGAGCTGAACTGAAGATACCCAAGTCAGTTCAGAGTGCAATTTTGTGATAAATTACTAAAGGGCTGTTCTCAAAGAAAAGGTTAAGTGTGGGAGTTTGAGAACCACTGACATATAAAGTATAAAAATCAGTATAGCGTGGAAAGATAAGAGAGTTTGCCATGGACTTGACCTAACAGAATGACATAAAGTAATTTTCACAGTTACACAGGCAGGATATAAGAACTTCTACCTCTGATCAAGATATTCCCATACAGAAAAAACCTAGCCCAAGGGGCTAGTCATGGTTTGAATTCACAATGCTACACTCCCGGGGAAGTGATCTTGAAGTATCTGAGCTAAATGTATGAGAAGTAAGACAGCCAAGAATAAGAAAACCATGAGAAACAAATATCTTGTGCTTTATCAGACCTTGACAGAGGAAAATGGAAATGGTTTACACAAACAACAGGGCTGCTTGACAGAAAGAAATACAGCTTACAAGAGAATGTCTAGGGGAAGCTCAGTTTCTAGGAGAGAAAAAACAGTATATGAGAGAGCTCAGTGGGTATGCACCTTGGGTGTCTCATGGAAATCTTAAGCATTTGTTCATCCAATTGGAGCTTGTCTGTCCTGCATATTTCTACCCACAGGCATGGGCTCAAAGCAGTGGAGAAGTAGATACGAGCCTGCGGTATCTTTTCAATCCCAGTTATGAACTCCACATAAATCCCTAAGACATGCTGAAAACTTTGAGTCTGTGAAAATGTTGACTCTTTACCATGATAAGGAACAAATTCTTTTTTTTTTTTTTTTTTTTTTTTTTTTTTTTTTTTTTTTTTTTTTGTGGAACCAGGGATTGAACTCAGGCCCTTGAGCTTGCCAGGGAAGCGCTTATCCCACTGAGCCATCTCCCCAGCTCCAGCTCCAAGAGAACAAATTCTAAGAAATTGTGCAATAAATAAATTGTCCATCTCTGACAGTCACTGAGAGCTATAGTAAAGGGACAGAACTTCAATTCAAAACAAGCAAATGTATAGGGCATATAAACTAGGATCTCACTAGTGACTTTCATTTTTTTCTTCTAAAGCAGCCCATCAGTGGAGAGTCACTTTGTTGGGTCATATATATGTAGTAGGTGGTGTCAGGATGTGTCTTAAGAGATGTTCTAATTCTTGGTCACTCATTTCACCTAGGCTTTCTTTGGAAGTCTTAGGTAGTGGATTTTGTTCTACATTAAGGCATGCTAGAAGGACTGGAGGGTAATCCTGCTAGAGATCTATTTGTATGAGATCAGAACTCCCTCTCTGGAAGAGAGTGCTGAGCAGCGAGGGCTTGGTTTGGGGCCCTGTGGGTGAGTGTGGGAGACCAGGAGGCATTTCACGTGCAGGACAGGTGTTTATTATTCTGTTTGTCTAGTGATTCCGAACTTGGGATTCCTGTCTGAGCCTGAGGTTTAGGTAGCTCTAATATAAAGTAAAAACTCAAAAACTTGCTTTGTTAGAATCTCCATGGGCTTCTGAGTCAGCAGAATTGGTGTCAGCAGAAACAGGAGAGCGCTCTTGTCACTCCAATGTCCCTAAAATGATGTGGGTGTGTTGAGTCAGGATGTTCAATGCAGTGAGGATGTTGATGATCACCACATCCCTCTGTTAGCAGCAGCAGCAGCAGCAGCAGCAGCAGCAGCAGCAGCAGCAGCAGCAGCAGCAGCAGCAGCATCTTCCATGGTCCAAGACAGAACATCAAGGATCCAGCACAGCACCACACAGTGCATAGCCTTGGCGGAGGCACTGGAGGAGCTGCTGCAAGCCAAACGTGCAGTTACTTCATCATCACTACAACAATGGGAGTCGCTGCTACTGTGATGCCTAGCAGAAGGGGAACAAGTACAGGGAAGCTCCAACAAGGCTTGGGCCTTTCCCAGAGTTATAGACAGAATATTTTGTTGCTGCAACCCCATTTTGTCAAGGGAAGTATAGACTACAGGAACACAGGTGATAAAAGTAGCAAAGGAGGTCCCCTTGTGTTCTGTAGGCTGCAAGGACCTCTTAAAGCACACATCAGTACTCCTGACCCCAAAATTGTCCAGCTGTATTTGCAAGTATTTGTTTATTGAGTCTACTCTAGCTTAGCAGAGGGAGGGCCAGGAAGATGTTTTGGATTCAGGTGGTGAAAAATCCCTCCTTCTGCTGGCTGTGAGAATTTGAAGTAAGAGAAATGCAGTTTGAAATAGGTAAAATATGCAGTGGCTCCAAACTTTGGTAAAACCAAAGAAAATCTTTGGCACTGGTGATGGAAAGGAGACAAAGAAAGCCAAGTCTCCTGGAAACACATGAACTTCCAGTTCATGAAGAGAGAAGGACACAATAAAATCTGACAAGAGAGTGCAGTTAGTTTAGTGAGAAGATAATCATGATTAGAAGAAAGTTCAAAAGAAACCCAGGAAAAAGTTTGTGGACTAAATAGAATAACATAAGTAACATACTAGATGAGACATAATACCAAACAGCTGCAATTTAAATGCTTTATTTAATTTTCTTTTGTTTTGTTTGTTTTTGTGGTACCAGGGATCAAACTTGGGACCTTGTGCTTACGAGGCAAGTGCTTAGGCCACTGGGTTCTCTCCCCAGCCAACACCTGCAATTTGAAGGAGAGGCTTATTTTGGCTCACTATTTCAGAAGGTTCAGTCCAAGGTTGGCAGCCTCAAGGCAGAAACAGCATGGTGGAAGGACCTGCTGTGGAGAGAAGCTACTCACAGCTTGCAAGTCAGGAAGCAGAGAGAGAGAAGAGAGTAGCTGGGGAGCAGGAAGTAGGGGTGGGGGAGAGAGAAATCCTACCCAGGGCTTGGCTCTAATGGCTGCTTCTTGCAGCCAGGCCTCACCTCCTAGTAGCACATGCAGTCACTGAGCTCCCCAGTGCATGCAGCATCCCCGAATCTGATAACCTTCCAAGAGCCCCACCTCTAGACACATGAGGCTTTGTAGGGAGGAAGTGTTTGGAGGTGACCTTATTTGGAAGAATGTGTTTATTAAGTGAACTCTAGCTTAGCAGAGGGAGGGCCAGGCAGAGATTTTGGATTCAGGTGGTGAAAAATTCCTCTTTCTACTGGTTGCAGGAAGAGAATTTGAAGTAAGAGAAACTCAATTTGAAATGGATAAAATACTAGAAAGAGCTCCTTAAGCCAGTAATATAAAAAGCTACAATTGCCTAAATAAGAAGTTATTCACTCAGAATTGGAGCATTAAAGGATGTGGGAAGGAAGAAGGGTTGCATTTGGGAATGTTAGAAGAGGGTACAATTGGATTTAGTGAAACTTAGAAATCAGGAGGAAAGGATGGAGTCCTGTAAATACTCACTAAAAATGGAGGTCATAAGTAAGTGACCATTTTACCTAAGTCCTTGCACAACTCTAGCACACAGTAGGCACTTAATGAAAACTATCACACTGAACTTTTTATAAGGTTATATATTTTAAAATAGTGTCAGCAAATGGTGTTCATATATTATATATTCTTCATTTTTCTGTGTCAATTTTAAAATATATTTTTAGTTCCAGAATACTTTTTTCTTACTGAAATAAGAAAGTTTTATTTATGATGAATAAATAAACATTTTGGATCTTTGAACTTCTCTGCTTTTTAAAGAGTATAAGCATTCCAGGGTATTTGGACCTCATTACATATATAGGGCCATAGCTTCTCTACTTGATTTAAATTTGGGAGTTGGGCACATTTGTGGAAATGGGCTGATGGAGCAGGAGAAATGAGCTTCGTTAATTAAATGCATCCCTCATCACTGGTGCTTCTGATTGTTAGCCTGATTCCAAATTTAAATAGCCTAATAATTATAAATGGACAGGCGGAAATATGTCAAGTACAATGACACTTCTAGACAACATTACAGCCAATGCCATTTTCCTGAATTCTCTGTGTCCTGCTTGAGGCTAGAGTGGACAAATGAGTAAGGGTACAGCATTTGGAAAATTGTCCAAAACTGTCCAAAATATCCAGGAAGAATATGTTGAAGAACCATCACAAAGGAAGTAGTGATATTTTGGGGACACCCCTGGAAGGGAACTTGAGTTCTGGTGCCTGCTATTCCAGGTGATTCTGAGAGTGTTACCTAACTTCCCCAAGTATCAGTTTTTTCATCTGTCATTATAGGTGGAGTGGATTAGAGGTTGCTACATTTATTGTTGTTCCTCAAAATTAGAAAAATTACTGAAGTTGTTGTTGTTGATTACTTACTGTGGCACTGAGTTTCATTAGGTGGATTATATTGAGGTAAGAGAAAAAAATCTTTAACAAATATTTACAAAGCATCAGCAACATACTAGATATTTTTCTAGGTCTTGGGCTATACTTAATATAGTTTCTAAAATACACGGGACATTATCTTTGAATAAGAGTAAAACTAGTAGCCTTCCTTCACCTGTCTTTCACTGAAGCCCATGGTACATTTGAGGGAGGAACTGTCAATGACAAGTAGGTCAAATCCACAATCAAAGAAACATAAAACCAAGAGTAGGTTAAGACTGTGACAAAAGCAACTAATAAAAGTCTGGTAATTACGTCTGTCAGTATTGACATTTCTTATGCCTCAGCTGAGCTAAGTACATTAGTGACCAGGTATAGTCTTTACAAATAACTTAATATAGATGGATTAAAAGAACAAGGAACAGGCCCAATTACTTCGGCAGGTTCTGAGCCAGTAAACCAGTGTGTCCTCCGATACTAGCCTTTATCCTCAGCAGGCAGTTCAGCTGGTGGAGTTTGCTTGCTAGATGGGGCAACCTACACCTTCATACTCAGTGGATACACACTCTTAAGTTGCCTTGCCATGTTGGGATTTTCTGTGCTGCAGTTGCCTGTTTATTATTATTACTGGCCATGGGACACTGAGTATGGTTTCACTGTAATGAATCTCCTGGGTTCTCTCTTCCATTGTGCAACAGAACTATAGCTTATCAAGGTTGAATAGCCTGACCAATATCCTTGTCTTTGCGCCCAAGTCCACTTGTATGAGGATCCCATGCAGAGCAAATGGGATTTATAACTTGGGGGTCCCTAAACATCTCTTAGTAGAAGTGTACCTTCCCATTCTCATCCTAACAGTCAGGATATCTAACCTGGAAAGATCTAAGTGTGTTGAGATGGGGAAGCAAGAATTCATAAGTAGTCCTCTGAGACTGATGATAAGAATGGACAATGTTATATCATCCCTTGCTTTTGTGGTGTGCATTCCAGTTATTCAGTGTCCAATATCATACATCAACAAAGGGTTGATGCCCACAATTTACCCTGGAGGATAGCAGTCAGCCACTGCAGGCAGCTGTTGTAGAGCCAATGTGCTAGCTTAATCATTACGAAGCCATTTTATCACCATAGGAAAACAGTCTAGTGGCAAAATTCATGGTTAAACCAGAGTGTCCTGGTAACATGCGTATGTTGTACCTCCTTTGCCAAAACTTTGGTTCCTTGAATTGAAGCCACATTGTACAACATCCCATGCTGGTATATCAGGCATCCTCTACATCCACCTGTGTGCTGGCAGTGGTACTGAGGGCAGATGAATGACTATCTCCTCCATGTGAAGGACAATGATGGTGGTGGTGAACCTAAGGCATATACGTGCCATAGCAGGCTGTTGGTATCATCAAAAGCTCTAAAAGGTTTGCCATATCTGGATTACAGTATTATCAAACTGTTGTGGTAACTGCTTGATTTCCTTGCAGGGAAATACCATTTTGAGCGTTTAGTGTTGCTTTTGCTGCTGGAAGTTTAGACACATAAGTATGATTGTAGCTAGCTCAGCCTTGGTAAGAGGACATCTGTGCCATTGGGAATTGCCTTCATCCATAAATAGCCCATTCTGCAAGCACTAGGGAAACTGAGAAGAGAGGCTGGGTAAATCCACATGACAAATTGTCATCTGTGTCTGATTTTTGGGCCTTATGTGAAGCAGCAGAGATCCTCGTGTTCTTGGTCCTTTCCACTGGCCTAAACACTTGCTTCTCTCTTAGAATCCTCATCTCTTTCCGTTATGCTTCTTCCAGGCTGTAGTCAACCAAAGAAATCCTTTACAAAGTATCTCAGTTACTTTACTCTCATTGCTGGGACAAAACACCCAACACACAAAATTAAGGAAGGAAAGGTTTATTAATTTTTTTAAATGTATTTGGTACAGGGTCTCACTGCGCAGCTCAGACTCATAGTGATCCTCCTGTTTTTAGCCTCCCCAGTGCTGGGATTACAGGTGTGCACCATGGTGCCTGGTCTCAGTGGCTACCTCAGTGTGACTGGGGGAGGGACCAGCACCATATGTGGTGCTGGGGATTGAACCCTGGTCCCTGTGCTTGCCTAAGCAGGCACTTGTTCTTCTGAGATATCTAGCCAGCCCACAAAGGTTTATTTAGCTTATAGTTTGTGGAGGTTTCAGTCCATAATCAGCTGGGTCCAAGGCAGAGTGGTACATGGCCAAGGCCAGCAGTTCATGGCAGTGGAAAACAACAAGATAGCACAGGGAGGAGCTGTGGTGGCAGTGACAGAGAGCAGGCCTCTCTCCTTTCCTTATATTGCATTCAGGCTATCTGTGGGTGTAGCGATCACCCAGCACTGGATCATGAATTAATCACTAACTCTAGAAGCCTGCCACCCCTTCACTGCATGACACTTTGGTGGAGGACAACTAGACACAAACCATAACACCAAGTATGTCCCAACCTTAACCCATTCCTTCATCCATGCAAATAAGTATCCAACTTCACTTCTTGCAACTCTGCTCATTGCAAAATTTCTCTTTAACACTGCCCATTCAGTTCAGCTCTGCGTGCAGCTAAAGTGCAGCAGCAGTTTCTTTTTGGCTAGCACTGAAAAAATGAATGCACTCTTAATGGTTGAATGGAAACAGTAAATTAACACCAATGCTTTTTTTTCTAGGTCAGTTGGTTATAGGGAACCTTTCTTTGAGTTGACATAGGAATATGGAGCTTTTTGTTTGAGACCCATAACTGTGCTTCTTGGACTTCCCAGGCCCAATCCGGAGTTTACCATTTCCATTGTTTGATGTTTTGCTACTGTGTTCAAACTACCTGCTGACTGGGTGGTTCTGGTAGCACCCAAGTCAGGAGAAGTAGCTTCAATTTCACTAGAGTTCTGTACACTAGAGAGCGGTGCTAGATTCCAGCTCTGGAAGGGCGGCCTACCTCCAAAATCACAGGGTGCTATGATTCTGCTCCTGGCACCAGACTCCAGCTAGCACCTCTGTGAACCACAATAAACTTAGTATTGTCACATGTGCTGGCTTAGGTGCCCAATCATAAGCTTACAACTCAGTGAGTTTTCACAAGCAAACCAATCCCAATATTGCACCCAGATCAAGAAATAAAATATTGTCAGCTGGCCCTAAAATTTAAGAGGCTTTATCAGGCAGTGTATAGTACTGAGGAAACTAAGCAACCATAATAGCAGCGGCAGTGCTGGAGAAATAACAGAAGTTCTCGTTATATGGTTGTTTCTTCATACTGGGAATTGAACTCAGGACCTTGTGCTTGCCAGGCAGGTGCTGTGCCACTGAGCTGTCTCCCCAGTCCTATGTGGCTATTTTTTGTACTGACTCTGAATGAACATCAATAATGATGTATAACATTCTGAAACTATTTCATGGTGAGTAAATAAATGTGGCACAATCCATATCTTTATGGAAGTTCATCTGAAGGAAAATACAGGAATTAATCAGGTCATTATGCAAATTAATGTAACATTGCTTCGTTTCCTTAGATTCTTGACCTGTCAGTTTAGTCTCATCTTTTCAACCTAACCCCTTAGGCTACAGCCCAGATTTGTTTCCAGTCTCTGGTTCCTTTGAGACTTTGGACTTTCCACTGAGTCCTGATCCTTACACACATGGTATTTGTACTAGACAGCAGCTGTCCAGTGTCAGAGTTCCCCTACTGTCAGAGGTGGTCCCCACAGGAGAAAAGGTGAGTTCAGGGGCAGTGGCTGGGTAGAATCAACTCTTGGTCTTCACTTTCTCGGTTTCTTGACAATTATTATTAACAAAAGCCAAATATTTTTATGACTGTTTCTCATTAAAATTGCAAAGGGCTTAAAGGATACCATGGCCAGGGTCCAGCTTCTTTGTCTTGTGGAAAGCACAGAAACCTAGGGTCAAGCCTAGCCAGACTTGGTTGGGATTAAGGACATAGTTTCCTCTCCTGAATCTCTCCTACCACCTTCATGCCCTTTCCCCCCCATCCCCTTTTATTCCTCCTTCCTTTTTTTAAAAATGTATTTATTATAGGGTCTGTAGGGTCAACAGGGTCTCACTATGTAAATCAGACTCAGAGTGATTCTCCTGTTTTCAGCCTCCCAAGCACTGGAATTACAGGCATGCACCACCATGCCCAGTCTCAATCGCCCTCTCAGGGCACCCTGGGGACAGGGCTGGCACAGCATGCCAGAAACTCCAGCTGCTGGCTGCTGCACTCTGCTTAAGCAGGTGCTTTAGTCCGCTGAGCTGATGGCTGGCTCTTCTTCCTTATTTTATTCTAATTTTCCTTCCTTCTACCTTTTCCCTTTTTTTTTTTTTTATCTACTTCAATTTTTTCATAAGAATGTTGCAAGTATCACACTGAGGCTGAAGAAAAAGAAATTTGGGAGCTATCCTATCTCTGGTGAATATAAATTTTAGCCTTTGCTTACATTTTTTAGAGATTTGGACAGAATTTGGATTTGGGGTAAATCTTGGCCGAGTTTCAAGGCTGAAGCAGCGTGGGAATTGCTGAGTAATGGGCAGTGGAGTGAGTTATAGAGCTTGAGAGCTGCCTGCAGCTCTGGGCCTGTAACCCGGGTGCCTCTGTGGGAAGACACATGACTCATAGAGTGCCATGACGAGCACTTCAGGTAGACTAGCTGGCCTCGTGGGTGCTGTGGCTTGTACCTAGATGCCCCCCTCCAGCCTCCTGTGCTCATGGGTGTGCTTTTTAGAGATGGCTCCGTCTAGGAAGTATCAATGTGGATTAAGGATGTGTGAATATTAAGGGTGCAGTAATTGGATTAGTTTACTGATTCCATTAGTATTGATCTGGGTGTGGGTAATGGGAACCCCACCGTGGGTGTGGGTGCTATCAATAGGCTTGTAGCCCAGATGGTATATAAAGGGAAAGATAGAAGGTAGATTGGCCGGTTTCTGCCTTCCATGGACTGTTTCTTCTCTACCATGCCATCCTGCCTTGGAGCCAGCAGGCAATGGACTGAATCCTCTATAAAGTGTAAGCTAAAATAAACCTCTTTAACTTATAGGTGTCAGGGACTTTATCCCAGAAACAAATAAAGTAGCTATAACATCAGGGAAGACCATAGATATCTGTGAAAAGTAGGCCTGGTTATGACACAAGAAAGGTTATCTGTGTCCCTCTTGCCTGAGTCAAGAAGAAGTGAGTGAGAAAATAAAGCAACATGTGTAAAATGTTGACTCCTGTGTATGTCATTGGTTTCAAACACAGTTACAAGAGGCTCCTCTAACTTTCAAAGGTGTAGGTTTTTTTTAATGTTATTCATGAAAGTTAGCAAAGAAGGCTAAAATCAGCACTTTGGAGAAGATGACTCAGAATTTTTGTCTTTGTTGATAAAGAGAAAATAAAATAGTAGATAGTTTAATTCCTAAGTTGAGGGCAGCCAATTATGATTCCAGCAGTGAAGGTTTAGCCATTAGTAAGTTGAGTGATCTTGAAGAATTAATCAGTTAATTTATTTGAATCTTGGCATTCTTACTATCTAAGAATGTTTTACTATTACTTGCCCCACCCGTATCACACTGGTGCTATAAGGATTCATTGAAAGAAATAAGAAAACTTCCTTTGAGAAATGAACGTTACTGTTCAGCTAGATCTAGGCATGGTAAACTTAGTCTCCCAGTTGCAACATGACCAGGTACTAGAGATTGTCATTTGTTAGCCTGATAGTCTGCCTGCTTCTCTTTGCGTGTGCTGAATTTGTGTTGCGGTTTCACTTTCTCTCACAATTTTTATGTAAGTTTGATACTTGTAACAAGAATTTGTAAATAAGATATCAAGTCTGCATCTTGTACAGCAATTAACCACTAGGAAGAATCTATGCAATGTGTTACTTATTGAAACTGTCCTACCAGTTTGGTTTGAAACTGTCTCATTGCTATTTGTTTCTCAATAAAATTATGGAAAAAAATTTAAGAAGACAAAATATGCAATGTATTAATTATTGAAACTGTCCTACTAATTCGTTTTGAAACTGTCTCATTGCTATTTGTTTCTCAATAAAATTATGGGAAAAAAAAGTCCCTGAGGTTTCTTTCCCTAAAGATTGAGCTTGTGGCTGGTGAGATGGCTCAGTGGTCTAAAGCACCTACTTAGAACAGACTTGGCAAAGCACAGGGACCGCGGTTCAATCCCCCAGCACCACATGCCAGCCAGCCCCGCCTCCTCATACACACACACACACATAAATAAATAAATAAATAAATAAATAGAAAAAGCTTTAAAAAATAAAGATTGAACTTGTACTAAAGAAGGAAGCTGGAGTCAGATCGCTTTTAGCATTGTCTCCTGCTGCTTTGCTTCACAGAAACATAATTCAGGTGCTACCTGGGGTCACTGAAGCTTATTTTCCCATGGTTGCCATGGCTACCTTCACTGTGGCTTTCCCATTTCCAATTCTTCATTCCTACAGAGGGCAGTACCCTCCTTCAAGAGTGACTACCTCTCTTTAGTGACTTTAAGGCAAATCCTTCTGAACCGACTGATATTTGGGGTTTGACAGTGTTTCTAGCCAGGTCTTAAGTCCCATGAGAAGGTACTTGTTTTCACATTCTGATAGTGATTTGACTTTGACCAAAGCATTGCCTTAACCATCTTGTGCATATAAATGTATGATGTAAATGTTTGATCACTTACTTAACAGTTTTAGTTGTGAAACATTGAACTGTTTCCCAAAAGTAAGCTCCTCACCCCAAATGTGAACTTGCCTTCATTTCAGGGTAAGGCTAGAAAAATCATGCCACAGATATTTACTGAGTAGGAAGTATTCAGGAGGCTTTTGTACAAAATTATTTGTCTTTGGAGTATGTATCTAGTTCCTGGAAACATTCTTTAAAGGGGGAAATTCTCATTTAAATTCAGATATTCTAATAGGTTTTTAAAAATAGGTTTCCTATTTTATAATCAAGGCTATATCTGTTCTGCAGCTGGTAGCCCACCTAGAAACCCTGGCCTGTAGTCTGTCTCCTTTAAAAGATGTGAAAAAGCTTACAACAAACATCTCTACGATATAAGCTTCTAAAACAGAGAACTAAATACCAGGAACAAATCAGGGGAGTAGAATACTCATGAAACAGAGTTAATGTTATATAACATTGCATTGAATTCTCGGGAGTCAAAGGGAAAAACACAAAAAGCTAAAACTCAGTTCTTTAAATGGAAATGTTTCAATAAAATCTGTAAGAAGTAGGACAAGGTAACTGATTGTTCATCTAGCACCCACTCAAGAATCACCACAAGCTTTCATAAACATCACCTTCCCCTCTACTCCAGCTTAGCTGGGAGACTTGGGGGGACTTAGGGCAATGTGCTACCTGTCTCAAGGCAGCCAGATTCCTTATCTCTGACAAGATCAGTCAAATCCCCTCAGGATTTACCCTGAAACCCTGTACCACAGTTTGTAGATCCTTTGTCAGTGTCAGCCATGTGGATGAGTCACGGCCATTGCTTGACCAATTTTCTCTCTGTGAAAGCCTGAGAGAATGTTTTCTCTCCTGTGACACTCCTTAGGCACACTCTTCATCATCAATCACTCTGCTCTGTGTCCCCATAATTTCCTTGATCAGAAAATTTGGGACACAATTGAGTTACATGATGTTACAGTATAGGTTTTCCTATGTCCTGAGTCCTCAGTGACCTTGAAGGGCTAGGGCCAAAATGTTGGCTGTCCTTGCAGACCTTCTTTTTCTCTAATTTTTGGTCTGAAAACTTAAGTTGTTAACCCTCCAGAAGAGAAGCTTAATGATATTATTACCCTATAACATAGGCAGTTGAGTTTAAATTCACTATCTATCTGAATATCAAACCTCTTAGACATAGCATGGAACAGGTATTTTCCATCAAGTATTGATATGTTAAACTTTAAATCCTAAGGCAATTTAAATGTGAAGAAAAAACATTAAAAAATAAGAATAAACAATTACATATTTTTACACAGAAATTTAGAAATCTAACTATATACAGCATTGTAATAGGACAGTCCTATGACTTTCTTTTTCTTGTCTCATTTTCATTTATTACCCTTTTTTTAAATGAACATTTACTTGAGAGACAGTATGGCAATAATTGGTATGTCATGAAAAGCAGTATGTATGTAAAAGACCAGAATGACAGGCATTCAAAGCATGACCCTAATATTACACATTGCTATCTTCAGTGCAGTTGCTTAGTTCACAAGTATCAGCATATATAATTAGTCAGGGTGAGAATCCTACCAAGTAACTTCTAGCTTCAAAACCTGCTGAAGATTCTCAGGATCATTGCCTTAACCATCTTGTGCATATAAATGTATGGGTTTTGTCCTTTTGTCATGTTTCCTAGCTTTTCTCTGACCTGGAATGAGTGGGGGAGTAATAACCCACAACTCAAGAAGTGACTGTAAGGATCCAGTGAGGTGTTCATAAAGCCCTTGGGGATAAACAGCTAGTAAACAGTTCCTGTGACTTTTAGCAACCCTCCAGGCAGGTGCTACTATCTTAATTAACACAGTCTCCTGCCAGAATGCCCCTGGTGCATGGAGAGCTGGATTCCATTCCAGATCTATAGCCACAAAGCTATGGCTTTTCTCCTAGTTCTGTCAGCTCTAAAATAAATTTGCCAAAAGGAGGTCTTTGGTTTTTTTTTTTTTTTTTAAAGAATATTAACTGATATAATGGCTAGTAGAAGAAGCAGCTTCTCTGGGGCTATTTCTTAGACCTTTAGTGAGCACTCTGAGGTTCACACTGACCATAACTGAGGAAATTGTGTCTAGGAGGCATTAGGGTACTACATGGAGCTCTGCACAGATCTGACTTAGTAGATGGCGGGTGGGCCCCTACACACTCTCACATATGTCCACTCCCTTGCTGGTCACGTAAGCTATTTTATCATCTCAGTGGTGACTACTTATTGGGCCCAATCATGGCAGCAAAGGAAGTGTTTTCCTAAAAGAAATAGCTCCTCTCGCTGCCCCTGGCCTCCTCCCTTTGATGTGCCCATTGGTGAGTTCACAGAGGAGCCTCGCGTTCCTCTGCAGCAGCTCCACTCTGGTGCCTCTTTGTTTTGGTTCTAGCTCTCACCTCCTCCCAGATGTCCTGCTAGGCATCTGGGGCCCCACGCCTGCCAGCACTCCAGAAGTCTCCTGGCAGGCCCCAAGAGAGGGACGATCCCTCTTGACTCATTTCCTCTGTCAACATGGGGGGCTGGAGTTGGCGCATGGTCAGCTGTGAATCAGAAGCTCCTCCCCTCCCTTGCTGCTGGGCGTTAGGTCCGGATGGACAGCACAGGTGAACGAATGTACCAGCGTAACTCCTTCCACCAGCTTCCACTTTCGGCCTTTGCTGTTCAGAAGGTCTTTTGGTCGCTGCCGGGTCTCTTTACCCTAGCCAAGATTTTTTTTTCCTACTGAATTACTATGACTTTGAGTGAAATAAATATAATTAGTTGAGCACAAGATCAGCTCAATCTACTATTTACGTAGAGTGTTTTGTGTGATCCTAAAATCCATGAAGTATGCAAACCACTTTGTGAAAGGGAAGCTAGAATTTAGATCCTGAGTTCACTGACTACAGGGCTAATACTGTTTTAATATAATCTGCTAGCTCTCTGTAATGATGTCTATGGTTCTGTGGGATGAAACCATGCTTAGCACACTTTTTAATAGCTATTTCCCTTTTCTTCTCATCCGTTAGATTTAGGGATGGCTGGTTAGGAAGGAGCCAGTGATGCCGAGCCAGCTGCCAGAGCCTTAGCATGGCAATTAGTGTCATCCACTCTCTGCAGGAGCACGAATCTCTCTTCAGTAATAACAAGTGATGCAAAGGACTTCAACTCTTGCTAGGCACACAGTCTCTTGTCTTATTTGCCAAACTGTGGCCATTTTCAACATGGATAGGCGAGGACTTTGGAACTCACCTTGTGTGGACCTGTGTTGCTAGAGTCTGTTTTTCTTTTAAAATCAAGGCAACTGTGAGGAGTTGAATTTTGAACGTAAGGGGATAAAAAGATAAGACGCAATTTCCGGCTTGAAATTATTTTTCAAACTCCTCAGCAGGGTGGATTTTCGCTCTTGGCACTCTGAATGAGACATGTGGGTTTGGCAGTGCTCCTCAGAGTGGTGCTAAGGCAGCTGTGTGGGGAAGCTTTCCTTCCCTTCTTTTCTCTTTGACCACTCACAATCCTCGCCTCTCCTCCAGGGGCTCTGAGCCTTCAAGCCTGGAAGTACAGCATGGAGCACCGGGCTGGAGTCCAGAGAGGCAGAGTCTGGCCTTGGGTTTCAGCCCTTCCAGCCACTGGCTGAGTGACGTTAGGGCGGTGTCTCACTCCCCTGGAATTCATTTCCTCATTATCCGATGACTGTGATAAGCATGTAACCACCAGTGATGTCCCCAGACTTAAAGGACAGAATGTAGATGAAAATGCTCTGATAACTGCAAGAATTTCATAAATACTGAAACTTTAAACTTTTAGATTCTCTCAAGCAATCTACTACTTAGCCACCAAGCCTTGTTCTGCTTTCACATAAAACTCATATTTTATTTCTCTTGATCCATCCTTAGCAGTTTATAATTTTTAAGGGCCCTTGAACTGAAGAAAGAAAGAAGAGAACTAGGGCTTTAGCCAACCCCATAGTTTTCCCCCACACATAACAGAGTAGAGGAAGCAGCACCCTGGAGGACCCAGAACAGAAGTGCACAGCCACCTTGTGACATGGGCTCCATCATTATAGCTGTCAGAAGCAGCGGGCTCCACCAGGTGGAGGAGAGGCATCTGCTTCTGGTCTGGTCTCTGAGCCATGTGTGTGTCCCATCCGCTGCTGCCTTCATTCAGCTTCTAAATCCCCAACAGTGGGACGCAAGCCAAGACCCCATGACACAGTGGGGAAGCCTCCACTTGGGGAGGTTAATCACCTTCCAAAGGCCAATGAGATTCATCCATCCCCAAAAGGGCGATTTTATAGCCAGTGGGGCAAAGGCAGTGAGGACCGGGCCTCAGTGCCACTACTCAGATAGGACCCACCACCACCACCACCACCACCACCACCAAGGAGATTCACAGGTAACTCAAATGTATTCAAAGTTCTGGTATGTAGTAAAGAGAAGAGAGGTATATTCCATGAAACTAATATAGTACTTCCCAGGCATATCTGATGACATAACCTTCTTTAACACTCCCATAAAGCCTAGTAATATTCCATAAATGCACTTTCAGAAGCTACAACCCAGTGAATGGAAGAGCAATAAAGAATAGAAATCTTTTAATTCAGAGGATGACATATGAGAGAATGACCTCATAATATAGTATTTCCAAGACACCAGGCACTGTTGCACCACATATAATTTAATCCTACCAATAATCCTATTAAATATTATCTCATTTTTATGGGTATGGGGAAGTTAAGTGACTTTCCTAAGGTTATAGAGTCACTAAATGGCAAAATTAGGAAATGAACCAAAGCAATCTGTCTCCAATCTTACTTTGAATCAGTACTACTAACAAATATCTATGAGGCTATAATTAACACCTTTACAGAATTATGTGAGGTGCAAATAAAATAGGTTCCTTAATTTTTCACTTGAAATTATATAACACAGAAAGGATATGAGTAAAGCCCATTTTCTAGGCCAATGGATCAAATGATGTGTCACATATGGAAAGCTCTCTGCAAACTAGTTATTTAGGGAGAAAGGTTATTTTCAAAATTCTGTTAATCAATGGTAGATTTTTAAAATATATGTGCTGCCAAGGCAAGCAGAGGTAGAATTGTTTTAAACACATAATCTCCATTGATCCCTAAATCTTTTGACGACTTAAGAAAATTTATTATATTTTGGGTACAAGATATCTAGATTGAAGAGTTTCAGCATAGTTAGAATATTGCTGCAAGTTTTGTCATCAGAGAGATAGAAACATTGTCTTTCTGAAATAAATGCTAACGAGGGGTTTTGGCTTTGTTTGTGTTTTGCTGTGTATGTTTTTTGGTGTTTAAATGGAACACGTTGTGATTGAAAAGAAATTCTATAGAAAGAGATCACGGGTGTGTTAGTGGACTGTTCTGTCTCATGTTTTCATGTTCTGCTGAGAAATACTGGTGGGGGGAGGATAACTCATCCTCATCCAATTCAGTGATCTGTCGGGCCCTTACTCTACTTTGTATCCTTTTCTTAGTTTGAACAGTCTGGTCCAAGGGTCATGACCAGACACTTGCTAAATCATTTTTTAATATTAGTTTCTTGTCTACCTACCTCACAGCCAGCACTACAGCCTTAAAATTTATTATGCAGAGAAAATATGTTTTATTATTCGGATAGTCCCAGGACCTAGCATCATTTGATGCAGCATAAACTGCGTACATACTGGCCATTGTCTTTTTTTTTTTTTTTTTTTTTTTTTTTGCAGAACTGGGGATTGAACTCAGATCAGTGCGCTTGCCAGGCAAGTGCTTATTCCATTGAGCCAGCTCCCCGGCCCTGGCCATTGTGTTTTAATGGCAGCCTCAAACATTTAATCCTAATCCTTGCATTTATTTAATTAATTTTCAAAGAAAAAAGATAAGGTGTTAATTTCTGTAACTTACTAAATTATATGATACCCTCTTCCCTCCACTGCTTTCTGTGTGGTCCCCCTTCCAAACTTCTTCTAAGTGTCCTCCAAAATTCTTGTTGCTATCAAGTCAATCAAGTTTATATGAAATTTGGTGGTGTTAGGATCCCTCAGGGGAATGTACTAGCTGGTATCGACATGAAATATGGTCTTCCTGCATAAATATTAGTTTCTACTCCATTTCTTTTCACTTGAGAAGTTGTTTAAAACATTAACACAAATGGTGCTTTTATAAAAGTCCCACTCCCGCAGTCCCTTGTAGATTAGAGTCCAGATGCAATGCTGTCACAAAACGGAAAGGTAGGGGCATGTGGGCAGACACCGCAGAGACTGTTCCAGGTCACTGTGCAGGCGATCCCAGAAGGACTTCGTTCCGTGTTTCTCCTGCGGCCAAGTCTTTTGACTGTATACTGGGTTCTGGGCACTGTGTGTGTGTGTGTGTGTGTGTGTGTGTGTGTGTGTCTGTCTGTCTGTCTGTCTGTCTGTCTGTCTGTCTGTCTTCAATGAATTTTCCTTTGTTTATGTGCACAGCAGCAGGTTTCTCTTGATTGCTCTAACTTCTGATAGCGTATCTGTGGAGACTCTGGAATCTGCTAATGGTGCACTACTTAGAGCTGGAGGTTTATTTATTTATTTATTTATTTATTTATTTTTTTTGGCAGAACCGGGGATTGAACTCAGACCCTTGTGCTTGCTTACCAGGGAAGTGCTTATTCTACTGAGCCATCTCCCTGGCCCTGAACTGGAGGTTTAGACATAGATTTTTTTTTGGTGCTCTATTTTGTAACCTTTCTTCTACATAAGACATGAGTCCCAAATTAAGTGCAAAATAGTCACTTAATGTCTTGGGGCAGAAATAGGTACAGCCCAAACATTTTTGTAAGATGGCTAGGCTGAGAGTGTGAAAGCCTGGGAAAATGTGCTCACGAGGGCAGGAGGGGAACGCTCAGATTCGGACAGAAGCAGATACTCAGGCAAGACTCAGAAGTAGCACTGCATCCAGTAACTGAGTCAGAATCAGGATATGGTCTAAGAGAAGCGGGTGTGTGTGTGTGTGTGTGTGTGTGTGCGCGCGCGCGCACGCGCATGCACAGGATATTGTGTAATGGGGAAGCGTCTTTCCAAGTGGGCAGAAAAAGAAAAACCTCAACATTGTAACTCGCCTTTATATAGGCACATACATGATTTTCATTAAATTTTTTGTAAATCCCAAACAAATGCCACCATGCTATTGTTTTGCAACTATTAAGGAGAGAATTGTGACTATGTTTAAGCATGTCTATCTGAATGCGTTTTTTCCTAAGGACAGACTAAAGCCTAATGCCTAATACTTGGCTGTCCTGTCACTGTCCTGTGTGGTCCCATCTCTATCTGTGCTATAGAAAATAAACTCTTCCTATCAGTATGGAGGCATTTCTTCTACGCTTTATTACCGGAGATGATGGGTGAGAGGGAGGGTACTCCAGATGACTCACTCAGCGGGCCCAGCCCCTTTTTAACTTTTCCGAGTACCCTGATGTTTACTGAGTACCTACCGTGTCTCAAGAGTATTGCAGGCTGTCCAGAGCCTCTGTCCAGGGAGCTGAGGAAGGCGGCAAGGTGCCCCTTATACCTTTAGACTATAAAACACACAAGTAAATGACCAACTACATTTCTTTCTGCTTGGAAGCTGAGTTATCTGGGACTCTTGTGTTATTATCTCCTTCACCTCTGGGTACAGATGACATTATTAGCTAGATGACAGTAGCATTTACCAAGTGCCTGCCGTTGTCCCCCAGACTTTCTCCCTGTTGTAGATAGGACAAACAACAGGAGCTCGTTTGTATTCAGGACAATGAACAGTGAACTCATGCTAAAAGCAAGGTTTCTTGGCTTTTTAAAAATACCAGAATCAATTTACCAGCAATTCTGCTTTACAGCCTACTACCAAATCTTTCCTCTCTGTTGTAACCAGATCAATTATTATCGTTAGCAGGTAAGTGGCAGACAGGAGATGAAGTTTAGTTCCATAAGAGCCTTTCACGCTGATGTGCATGGTAATGGGTTTACATCTGAATGAATAGGTCTTGGATTTGGGCAGAAGCTGGAGAGAAATTAATTGCTCTGTACAGTAGAGAGAAGAGAATTTTAAGTTAAGAGGAGAAAAAGAGGTAGGATCAGAAAGTGATAGAGAAGACAAAGAAAGGGAGACATTAGTCAATAGCACAGATGTGGGCAGAGTTGTTAATTGGGGATAATTGGGTCATGAAGTCTCCCTAGAGGCTGGTGGCAATATCCTCTTTAAAAATGGGGTTATCTTGCTAGTGTAAGAACCTGAAGGAGTAAATAAAATCTGAAAGGTACAACAGATACCGTGGAAGTGGAAGAATTTGTTCAAAGGGAAGGAAAAAATGGGAATGAGGAAAAGGACAAAAGAAAGAGAAAAAAGAAAGAAATAAAGAAAGAAGGAAGAAAAGAAAGAAAGAGAAAGAAATCGAGCAAATATATATATATAGAATGGCTTGGATAGATGTCCTGCTGATTTCTGCTGATCTATTGAGAGGAGTAGTTAATGCTTTCACTTTTTCTCCTTATAACTTTTTCAAAACAATTTTTAAAAAAATAATTTTATTGAGAAACAAATAGCAATGAGGCAGTTTCAAAACTGATCAGTAGGACAGTTTCAGTAATTAAAACATTGCATATTGTTGTCTTCTTAGTGGTTACTCATAGTACAAGATGCAGACATGATATCCTGTCCAAACACTATTAGTACAAATCTTTCTTCTCATTGAATTAAGAGAAAGTAGCTGAACATCTATCCTAACTATTTTGAATATACAGATACAAAATGGTCCTTCATTTGTATCCTCTTTTTTGTTTAGTTTTGTCAGAGATGGGTATTCCATGCTTATATCTGGTAATCTAACTAATTTGAAGTTAGCATTATGCAATATAGCAACCATTGTGGAATTCCTATTATTTTGTTTAGTGAAATTCTGTATCATTTCTATGTTTTACTATTTTTTATTTTAAAAAATAAAAAGGTTAAAAATTAGAAGTGGGGGTGTCTAGCTACATAGACACTGTCTCAAGCAATGCGAGACATTGATGCTCTATTTAAAGTTGTGTGCTGTATTGTGTGCCAACAAGCCCATACACATTTTCTCAAACTTAGTCAGCTTTCCAAGCCCAACTGGAGAAAGGGATGGAGTTCAAGCCTCTGAGTCACTGTACTGTCCTTAGAGTCCCTCTGTGCATGCCAAGCAATTTAGACACAAGGCTAGTTTAGGAAGCTGTGTTTGCCATGTTACTCCCAAAAAGAAAAATGGCAATTGGATGGTCAGACACCTGCCCGACACCTGCCAGACACCTGCCAAAATTGGGTGAGTAGAACCAGTGGCTGAGAGAAGAGCAGGAACAGAAACCCCCAGAGTCTGAAGTTTAGAGAACAAAGAGCTCACAGGAAGCACACCGTCTCCTGGGAGGAGGAGCAAGGGTCCCTGTTCTTAGAACCGTAACTCAGAGGGGAAGGTGTGGCGGGGCGGGGGAGGGGGCACAGCTCATCTCTCAAGGCAGGAGGCCTGGCTGGCTGTTGGATGGGAAGGCCCTAGTCAGAGAAAGCACATCCTCTGAGTATCAGTAGCAAATTTGGAAGCTCTGAAATTCAGTTTTTTCCTTTCTGACAATTCTGTGGAAGTTCTCCCAGTGTACCATTACCATTTAAGTGGATGCAGCGTTATTGCAGTATGAGTCATTAACTATGGGAGCTGACTCTGCTGTGGAGTCACTGAGCAGCTGCAGGCAAAAGGTGTCCCTGTGGGCTCACAGCTGAGGAGTTATCTTTACCCCACTGGACTGTGGAATGCAGAAAAAGGGCTGGATTCCACTGTGGGCTACATCACAGTTCCCTTCCTTTAGCTCAATACCACAGTTCTGCTTAAGTCACTTGCCCAAAGATCACATTGCATTGGATGTCACTGTACTCTGCCTACCAAGACACCTCATGTGCTGCAGGGTCCCCGGGGCCTGGAGTATCCATGGGGCATGGGTAAAAGTACTGAGTGCAGAGAGCCAGGGCTCACCTGCAGGCTCTGACTTACTGCTGCCCTGTGGAGAGATTCTTGGCTCACTATTAAAAACACTATGGTCCTGGATCCATTCATAACCAAAGCCGATCTGTATAAATTTAACCGATCCCTTCCCAACCTGTACCTGAAGTTGCCTTAAGGACAGCCTGCTAGAAGAAGATACTTTTCTGTCTCAGTGATTAATCCTGTGTCACTGGTGCAAACATTTCTCTCTAAGTGAATTAAATTGTGTGTCTTTTTACAAAGGCTACATTGACTCCTTTCCCTGCTCTCCAACTCACAGTGAGTTATATGGATGGATGATGCAGGTTCCTTACCTCCGCTTCCATAACGCCCCCCCTCCCCCCGCTCCCTCCTCCCTCTCCACCTGGACATCTTCAGAGATCTTTTTGATCCTCACGTGACTAAATGTGATTCTTATGGTTTGAATCAAGAATCTGCCCCCAAAATCCTTATGCACTCATTGGTGGGACTTTTGGAGAGTGATTGAATCACAGAGGTGCTCAAGCTGGCTTGCTGTGGGAAGAACGTAGGCCTAGACTGAAGAGGGGGTTCAGGGCTGAAACCTGGGAGGGTTTGCCTCCTTCCCCAGCTCTTTGTTCTCTGTGTTTGCTGGCTCCCATGATGCAAGCAGCTTTCCACCCTCACGTCCCTCAGCCGTGCTATTCCTGACCTGGAAGGAGCCCACCATGGGCTGGAGTTGCGAGCCAAGTCCCTCCTCTGAGTTGCAGCTGTCCAGGCACTGTACCCCACAGCCATGGGTAGGTGACTAAAACAGCAATGTTCCATCTGATCCTTCAGCTACCAGAAAGTCATGCTTCATCTGGACTTCCAACAGCCAGAAAAGAAGAAATGGCAGAGAAACAAAACAACCAAAAACCTCAGCTCTTTTTTTCTGCCGTCATTGCTGGCTTTCTGTCTCTCCTCTGTGTGCACCTCAAGTGCTGGCTTCCCAGAGTCCACCTTGCTGCTGCTCCTCTCTTTCCCACTACATTTCCTTGCTAGTGGCCTCATCTATGAGTGGACTCATGGTTCTAGTAAGTTCAGGCTGCCACATTTGCCCACAACGTGGATCTGCCTCTCAGGCTTCCAATTTGCACAATTGCCTGCCTGCTGAAACCTCCACTTCAGAATCTGAACAGCACCTCAAATCTGGTGGTATAGAAGCCTTCATTGCCTCCATGCCAAGCCCACCCCAACCCTGGTTTCAGTGCATCTGCCTAGTTGACCAGGCCAGGCCTCTGCCTCCACATACTCAGTCAGCCAGATCCCAGGTCCTGTCCCTCGATCTGCACAATTTGGTGCTGAACTCTCTGTCCATCTTCCCCTCTCTTGTTTCACCCCTTGGGATCATTGCAACTATTTTCTCACTGCTGTCACAGCTTCCAGTATGCCCAACCCTCACACATTCTGCACACTGTGGGCAGAAGAAAATATCTCAACTGCATGTCTGATTCTCTAGTTCTCCTTGTGGGAGCCTCGGTGGTTCTGCTTTCTCTTAGAACATGATAGCCCTTCTCATCACGTGCAAGCCTCTTCACCCTGGTCTTCTCCAGACTTGCTTTTCTGGACTCTTCCCTGACCCCCACAACTAGTCAGGTTCTGACCCCACCAACTGGGTCATTCTTCTGCGCCTCTGATCGGGTTGCTCCTGCTGCTCATCTGTTGGTGAATTCCTGCTCACCCTTCAAGACCCGAGTCCTCCTGCTCTGAGAATCTTCTCCAACTTCCCTCAGGAAACCTTAACCAAGGCCAACCAGGTGCTACATACACCATTCCATGCAAGGCCCTCTTTCCTTCCTTGATGATTTTTCTGGTCCTAATGAGTCAGACAAACCTGAAGCCCTTTACTGAATCATTTAATCCAGATAGCTCATGCTATAAATATTGAAAGTAATATGAAGCATGAGTGACTTCTATCACGTCATACAGCAGGACTTAAGTCAGGGCTTGATGTAGATTTCCTATTTCTTGATGCAATATATGTTCAGACTGGAGTCTGAAATTCTGTCATAAGTCATGGCACCAGTGACAGACCACTGTCCAGTCAGGCCACACTGGAAGCTTCTCTCAGATGTGTTGTATGAGAAATCAGAAACTCACAAGTGAGTCCTACCCTGGTTTTGGAGGGCTCCTTTCTTGCATCTAAAACCTAAAGAAAGAGTGTAGGGGGTTAATTGCCAAGGATGCAGGTGCTCCTGGAGGGCACACTCAGAGGCATACAGAAATTGACAGGAAGGGGCTGCTGAGAAGAAAATTCGGGTTTATGCTCCTTCAGAGCCCCTAAGAGCCTGGACTGCTTTTGTCCTGTGAAATTCTTCCCAAAATCTAAATTCCCTGAGCAGGCCAGGGCCCACAAGCTATGTATCTGTTACTTTTCTCTCATTGCTAGGACAAAATAACCAGCATCCCAAATTAAGGAAGGAAAGGTTTATTTAGCTCACAGTTTGTGGAAATTTCAGTCCATATTTGTCTTGCTTCGAGGCAGAGTGACAAATGGCAGAGGGCAGAAGTTGAGGGCGGCGGGAAGCAGCAAAACAGCAAGAGCAAAGAGGCAGGAGTGGTGGCAGTGGCAGAGAACACGCCTCTCTCTCTTCCTTCCACTGCATCGAGGCTATCTGCTGTAGGGCAGGTGTAGCACTCACACCCATAATCCCAGGAGCACTCACACCCATAATCCCAGCAGCACTCACACCCATAATCCCAGCAGCATTCCCATCCACAATCCCAGCATTGGATCAAGAACTAATCACAACTTCTAGAAGCCACCCCAATGACTGCATGAGGCGTTACGGGGAACAACCAGACACAAACTGTAACGCCATGGCAAAGATCTGTGGAAAGCATGGAGAGAGAGACACTTCCACTCAGACTAGAGATGCAGAGGGGGAAGGAGAAAAGGGAGGACTTGGGATTCTGGAGACCCCTGGGAGTTGAGCGCAGGACCTTAGTGTTTGACACCAGGAAAGCTATGGCCCAGGCTTTGGACCTCTGTCCTCATCAAAGACTCCTGTGCCTGCATCTGGGTTCTGAGGAGAGCCAGGATAGATTGCAGGCGATGCATCCAGAACCACAATGCATTCTGGGGCCCTATGACTGGAACACAGGCCCAGAAACAGCAAGGAAGACTTGTGAATGTTTGCAGTGACTTCCTCAGCAGTATACTGCAATAAGGGCTTGAAATTCAACTTGAACTATAAAAATTAAAGAAATGGAATTCTTCTTTTACATCTGCATGAATAGACTGATGGTCCACACTCGTCTCTGCTTCCTCTCTCTCACTCCATTCAGCAGTCAGCACAGACTTGCTTGGGCTTGAATTCCCACTCTGCCATGCACTAACCTTTTGCCAAGGGAAAATGATGCAACCTCCTCCCCAAGCTTCAGTTTCCTTATCTGTAAAATTATGAAAATAAGAACACTCATTGCCAAGAATTATAAAATGAGATGATGTATAGGAAGCACCCCACACCTTTCTGGATCATACAAGTGGCCAGTGGCTAGAGTTAGGTAGCTATTAGATGAGAATGTTTTGTCAGGAAGACACTCCTGCATGCCCTGCCGTAGCCAAGGACACCCTGCTGTAAGTTGGTGTAATTACCCTTTGGAGTTCTGGTTACTGTACTCCACCATAATCCCTACTGCACCCTGCCAGAGTTCTCCTTGCACAGGCTGGAACTACTGCTGATATCTGTCTGCAGAAAGGCTCACCTGCATTTAGCACTTAGCAGTGTGCTCCCAATGTTTGTGTTTCTCTCATTGTGTCCCATATGGACTGTGTCATACTGACTTTGGGACTTCACACATGCTGGCCCTGGCTGATAACTGTCTTCACACTTTCTGACATGAATCCCCTTCCCTCTTGAATGTGTGACCAGGTTGACTCATCCTTCGGGTCTCTCTGGTACATATCATGTACCAGAGAAGACTTTACATTCCTCATACTTGGTTTAATCCTTTCATGTGGTCTGGTCACACCTGAATTTTCTTCTCTAACCATCTCTACAGTCACATAACTGTTTCCCCATCACTCCTTTTCTCCAATGGATGTCAAAGTACTCAGATGGGGACCATCACAACCTCATCATTGGCTGGGTGCTTGAATCGGGCTGAACGTGGCTCACATTTGAATTTGGTTAATGAATGGATGGACATTTTGCTATCTCAGATCACTCCCCACTTGCAGTTGGCTTACTAAACTGTACAGACAATACTTCCATTTTCAGTTTTAATTTGCATGTGTTCATTACACATAATAAGAAAGAGAAAGGCTAGTGAAGCCTATACGAGCTAGATTCAGGATATTCCTTGGCATACTAAACTTTCACAGCATAAATGATGCACACTTGCAGAAAAATACAAAATATAGATAAAAAGTAAAAATCACTTATGATTCCATAAACATTAAATTTTTCATATATAACCCCTTAAACTTTTCTGTATAGACTTATAAAAATATAAATCACTCTCAACATATTGTTTTGTAGCTTGAGTTTTTTCACTTTAAATTATCTGAATATACTCCAAATTCAAATCATTTAATGTACAGCATATTTTTAATGAGTGCCTTAAATGCTATTACATAAAATAATTTACTTTAAAAATTCCCCATTGTTGGAGATTTAGATTTTTCTAACTCTATTGTGGTTCTCTGAGCCACATTATAGCAAATTTCCTTTTAAGTGAATCTCTGCAAATCCTTTTCTTAAAGTAAATTCCTAGGGGCCGGGAAGATGGCTCAGTGGAATAAGTGCTTCCCTGGTAAGCACAAGGGCCTGAGTTCAATCCCCGGTTCCACAAAAAAAAAAAAAAAAAAAAAAAAAAAAAAAAAAAAAAAAAAAAATTCCTAGAAATGGAGCAATCTGACCAAAGACTGTCTTACAAGCCTGTGTAGTACACATTGCCAAACAGCCACCCAAGGCCTCAGAAGTTTGCAGTCCATAGAGCAGAGCACAAGTGTCACAGGGGATTTGCGCATATTCTAGAGTCCTTCCCTGGCAAGTCTGTTACCCTGAGAGCCGGGCTGGCAGCCTATCCTTTCTGCACAGCAGACAGAGCTCATGTCTAGTGCCTTCTTAGGCACTTCACAAATTACCTCATCGCCCATCTGTCTTTGAATGAGATTTCAATGCTTTCAAGTGGCTCGACACATGTTCTAGGATCTACCTAACCCAGTGTGCTGGTATCTCTTCTACCCAGATGCCTGAAGCCCCTCTCACTGGGAGAAAGCGCCAGGATCTCATTCATCAGCACTTATCTTTCAGCATATCTCTGTGTAATAGTCAATTTAAGAACATGGAATATAGAAGTCATCCTCTGTATAGAAATTTAAAGAAATCTTTTCATGAGGGTAAGAGGTGATCAGTTGGCATAAGTAATGGAGGGAGGATGGGTATCAGCAAGGCAGGAAACTGAGAAAGTAATGGTAAGAAGATGGAACAGGTGAAATGGGAGAATGGAAGCCAAGTATGCTCTCTTAAGCTTATATAATATGTTGGAGAGCTGGGTCTCCCACTCAGAGCCCTGTGCTGCTCCCAGCACCCAGGCATTGCAGTGAGGATGGCATGAAGGTCGCATTAGCTCACAGAAGTGCCATTGGCCACTGTGTGTGCCACGGGACCCCCCGTCTTTTGCTAGCCGAATATTTATAGCACTGCATGAGGACAGAGATACAAAATTTCTCTTCCCTTTCTCCTCCCCCTCCTACTTCTTACAGAAATAGTAACTGGTTCAGATGGGCTGGGCTGGTTCCATGCAGAACATATGTTTGCTGATGAGGGAAAAACAGACAAAGCCAGCTAATGTGAAAATGCGGGTCCATTATTAGTTTGGAATTTAAATATCAGTTTCTGCTGTTTGCACCTGTGTGGGTTTCTCCATGAAACTGGTCATTATCTTTCCAGCTTGCTAGCTCCTCTTGGGGTGCTTGGTGCAGGGCCCGCCCTCCTCAGATATTAGCCATTCCATAACAGTGAAATTGAGGGTATGTCTTGTGAGGTTTTATGTGTGGCAGAGCTAAATACGAAACAGACACAGACGCACGATGAGGCAGACCGACAACAGCCCAGAAATGCTGAGTGTGGCCCGGTCTCCTATGTGACTGCTGACAGCAAGAATGTTAACTCGGAGTGTGTTGAATGCATTGGTGCAGATCACAGAGTTACGTGTCCTCCCTGTAGCATTTTCTCCATCTGTCTCTGTCTCTAATTTCTCTCTAGTCTTTCATACTCAGGACATCTTGAGGAGTAGTACATCCAGGCTTCTCCACAGCTGTGTGCCTTGAAACTATGGAGTGTGAACTCTGAGTATAGTGAAAAAAGCATCAACCCTGGATCTCAGAGACGACATGATCCTTTAGATGAGAAGGATCATGGAAGGAAGAGGATTTCCTTTACAGGGAATCTGGGATATTTCGGAGTGGCCATGTTTCCAGTAGTCATTGGGTTTGGGAAATGCTCCTTCCCTCTGGATTTCTGGGGCAATGTGCTGTGTGTCTCTCTGCCATAGTCCTCCTGATATGCTTCGAATGAGAGACATGGACTTTTCCTAGAGGATACAGAAGAGCTGGCTTCTGCTCCAGAGGAATTTTATGCTTCATTTATTTCAGAGAACAACGTGACTCAAGCAGAAACTCATAATTTAGTTCTGGACTCATCCAGGCAGAAAGCAAATAAAAGCACTGAGGTGTGTATGCATGTGTGTTTGTGTGAATGTGCACCTGTGTGAGCATGTGTGAGTGTATGGATGTTTGTGTGTATGGGCATGTTTGTGTACACTTTTATTTCCCATAAACAAAAAGGTTGGGAGAATGTCTCCATAAACAGTAATGCTGGGTGGAGGCTTCAGAAACCCCTCTCAACACTCACCACCATTAATCACACCCTTATCTTTCTCCAGTCTTCCTCATAGGACCTACTGCCTCAGGATGGTTACATCTTTAGAAAGAATACTGCCAATATAAGTCAAGGACAGGACTAGTCACAAGAAAATTATACTTCATGATTATGTAGGAATAACAATAATGACCATTTAATGAGCAGACTATGCCCTTTGTACTATACTAAGGTGCTTTTAGGTACTTTGAGATATATATATGTTTTGTTTTGTTTTGTTTTGTTTTTTGTCTTTTGAGGTTCAGTTTCCCAAGCTGGTCTTGAACTTGCAACCCTCCTGTTTCAGCTTCTTGAGTAGCTGGGATTACAGGCACATGCCAATAGCTTGGCTACTATTCATTTATTTTTAATTAATTTAATTTTATTTTGAAAAGTAAAAAATTGGAAACAAAGACAGAAACAGGGTAACATAAAACCCTACATACGTTTCAGATTCTCAAAACAAGCATACCTGATTAACAATAGTTGGTATATTACCTGTTTTTATCTTTTATTCATTTTAATGAGAAAAAAAGATAAAATAGCACTGAAACAGTTTCAAAACAGGTTACTATGACAGTTACAATAATTAATACATTGCACATTGTTGTCTTAGTAGTTATTCAGAGGACAAAATGTCGACATGATATCTTGTCTAAACAATATTAGTACAAACTTTTCTTCTCATTGAACTAAGAGAAAGTAGCTGTATATCTATCCTAACTATCTTGTATATACAAATGTATTTTTTTACCAAAAAATTGTCCTTTATTTATATTCCTCATTTTTGTTTTGTTTTGTCAGACATGGGTGTTTCTCTGCAGTTAGAGAAGAGATTATATATAATATGTATTATATATATATATATATATTATATATTTTTTTTTTTTTTTTTTTTTTTTCTTCCGAAATCAGGGTTTGAACTCAGGCCCTTGTGTTTCCCAGGGAACTGCTTATTCTACTGAGCTAGCTCCCCGGCCCTGAAAAGCTCTATTTGGAGAAGTCTTTAAAGGACCTTTACATATTGAAGCCAATCCAAAGATTGTAGGTACTTGAATTCAGTAAAATAATCCAATATAGTCCAATAGTCCATGAAAGTAATGGGCTATCAGCAGAAATGGCAATTGTCAGAGGTTGTTGACTTGAGCCTTTTACAGCTCAGCATATTAATATGGCATTACTTTTATACTTTGTGGTTATACTTTTTTGCTGGAGAGTTAAGACCAACTTAAAGCAAAACCTATATAAGTAAAAATGTAACTTTTGTATCTGGCAAGGTCAATCAAATCCCCTCAGGATTTACCCTGAAACCATGTACAGCACCTTGTAGATCTTTTGTTAGTGTCAGCTGTATGGATGAGACATGGCCATTGTTTGACCGATTTGCTCTCTGTGAAAGCTTGAGAGAATTTCTTTCTTTAGGTGACTCTCCTTAGGCACACTATTGATCATCAATCACTTTCCTCTGTGGCCCTATAATATCCTTGATCAGAAAATTTGGGATACCACTGAGTTACAGGATATCACAGCACAGGTTCTCTTATATCCTGAGTCCTCACTGACCTTGAAGGGCTAGGGCCAAAATGGTGGCTATTCTTCTAGCCATTCTTTTTCTCTAAATTTTGGTGTACAAACTTTAGTTGTTAAGCATCCAGAAAAGAAATTAATGATATTATTACCCTGTAACAGAGACAGTTGAGTTTAACATCACTATCTGTCTGAACACCAGATGCCTTAGATATAACATGGAACTGCTATTTTCCAACACCCATGGATTCTCTAAACTTTAAATCCTCATAGAATCTGAAAAAAAAAAAAACAATTACACACATTTTTACACAGAAATTTAGAAACAAGCCATATGCAACATTGCAGCAGGACAATCCTATGACATTTATTTCTTGTTTCTTGTTTTCTTTTTAAACTTTTTTTAAACAAACATTTACTTTAAAGAGACTATAGCAATAATGACATGATATTAGAAGAAGTACACATTTAAAAGACAAAAATGAGAGGTATTTCAAGCATGGTTTTAGTGTTACACATTGCTATCCTCAGTGTAGTTGCTTAGTTCACAGATATCAGCACATAGAGTTAGTCAGGGTGAGAATTCTGCCCATCAACTGCTATTTTCAAAAATATGATGGAGGTTCTTAGTAACATTGCCTTAACCATCTTGTTTATACAAATGTATATTTTGTTTGTATATTTGCAATATTTCCTAACTTTTCTCCTTTCTCTCTCTTTGTTGTTTAATCCTTAGGTTCTCTCTTTCCATTTAACTGTGTTATACCTTCCAATTTAATTTCCTCTATTGAGTTCTTACACTAGGGAGACAATATGATATTTACACATGTGGGTCTCATTTGTTTCACTTATATCTCTAAGTTGCATCCACTTAGATATGAAGGCATAGAGTTTATTCCTCTTTATAGCTGAGTAATACTACATTGTATAAAAATACCACATCTTTTCATTCCATTCCTCAGGTTACAGTTGATTCCAAGATTTGACTGTCACAAATTGTGCTACTCTAAACATAGGAGCACATATATCACTATGATATGGTGTGTTCAGTTCTTTGGGGAAAAGTCTCAGAAGGAGGATAGCTGGACTGAATTGGGTTTCTAGTCCCAGTTTTCTGAGGACTCTCCATATTGATTTTCATAATGGTTGCACCAGTCTACATTCTCACCAGCAGTGGAAAAGGGTTCCTTTTTCCCGAAGACTCTCCAACATTTTTGTTGCTTGATTATTTATGATACCCTTTCTTTCTGGGATGAGATGGTATCTCAGTGTTGTTTTAATTTGCATTTCATGAATGACTAGTGATGTGGAACATCTTTTCATGTATTTGTTTACTTTTTGTATTTCTTCCTCTAAGAAGTATGTGTTCATATCAAATGCCCATTTCTGGATTGGGTCTTTAAATTTTGGGGTCCTAATGTTTCTTAGTTCTTTATAAATTGTAGAGAGAAGACCTTTATCTGAGTGCTTCTTAGTTAAGATATTTTCCCAATTTGTGGATTGTCTTTTCACTCTGTTGGTAATTTCTTTTGATGTGCAAAAACTTCTCAATAAGAGGAGGTTCCACTTATTAATTCTTTCAAGTATGTCTCTTGCAGTTTGATTTTTGTTCACGAACTATTTGCTTACGCCTATGTCTTCAAGATTTCCTCCTACTTTCTCTTCCAGGAGATTTAGTGTTTCTGTTTTAATGTTTCTATCTTTAATCCATTTTTACTTTAGTCTAGTGATAAACCTGGGTCAAGATTTAGTTTTCAGCATGTACAGAGCAAGTTTTTCCAGCACCAATTTTTTAAGTGGATATCATTTTTCATTGTAATGCCTCCTGCCTTGCCTTTGTTGCCCAGGAGTGCCTTTGCTATTGTAGGTTTTCTCTGGTTCCAAATAAATTTTTAGAGATGACATCTCTAGGTGTGCAAGGTCTGTTAGTGGTATTTTTATGGGTATTACATTAAATCTATATAACAATTTTGGGAGCATGGCCATGTTCACAATGTTGGTTCTTCCTATCCAGGAGCAGG
>NW_004524588.1:11915580-11921535 GCF_000260255.1 Octodon degus
ACTGTAAGTTTACATTGAATATATCTTTTGCTTCTTTAGGTTAATTGGGTTAGTTTAGGTTAATTCCTAAGTATTTCATTTTCCAAGATGTTATTGTAAAAGGTATTGTTTCTCTAATTTCTCTCTTGGTATGTTTGTTATCTGTGTAAAGGAATGCTATTGACTTTTGGGTATTGACTTTGTATCCTGCTATGATATTGAATTTGTGTATTAATTCTAGTAACTTTTTGGTGGAGTTTTTTGAATCTTCCAAGTTGACTCTCATGTCATTTGCAAATAATGATAGTTTAAATTCTTCTTTACCTATTCTTATTCCTTTTATTTCTCTCTCTTGTCTAATGGCTGTAGCTAATGGTTCCAGAACTATACTGAATAAGAGTAGTTATAGAGGACATCCTTGTCCTGTACCAGGTCTGTGACTAAAAGATTTCAAATTTTCCCCATTTAGAATTGTGTTAGCAGTGAGATTAAAAGTCATAGGTGGCTTTTATCAGATTGAGGTAGAGGCCATCTATTTCAATTTTCTGTAGGTCTTTGAACTTGAATTAGTGTTGGACTTTGTCAAAAGCCTTCTCTGTATCAATTGAGATGATCATGCAGCTTTTAGATTTGACTCTATTGACATAGTGTATTACGTTTATAGATTTTCATATGTTGAACCATTCTTGCATCCCTGGGATGAATCCTACCTGATCATGGTGTACAATCTTCTTGATGAGTTGGTATATTCTATTTGCTAGTATTTTATTGAGGATTTTTGCATGTATGTTCATGACAGAGTTTGGACTACAATTGTTCTTTTTAGTTGCATCTTTCTCTGGTTTTGGTATCAGTATAATACATGCATCCAGGAAAGATTTTGGATGAATTCTTTCCTTTTCAATTCGAAGAGTTTGAGGAGTATTGGGATTATATCTTCTGTACATTTCTTGTAGAATTCAGCTGTGAATCCCTCAGGACCTGGACTTTTCTTTGTTGGTAGGTTTTTTAAATTACATTTTGAATTTTATTGGCTGTTATTGGGTTATTAAGAGTTCTTATATCTTCTTGATTCAGTTTTGGTAATTTGTACCTCTCTGAGAATCTGTCCATTTCTTCTGTGTCTTTGATTCTGTGGGAGCAAAGATTCTCAAAATTGCTGTTGATGAACTTCTGAATTTCCACTGGGTCTGTGGTAATTTCACCCTTTTCATTCCACATTGCTTGAATTTGAGTTTTTTCTTTCTTCTCTTTAATGATTTTAGCTAAGGGCTTATCAATTTTATTTAATCTCTCAAAGAACCAGCTTTTTGATTCATTAATTCTTTGTATTGTTTTCTTTGTCTGGGCTGCATTAATTTCTGCTCTAATGTTTATAATTTCCTTCCTTTCTTGGGCTTTGGGTTTTGTTTGCTGTTCTTTTTCTGGATGTTTGAGGTGAAACATTAGGATATTTATTTGTTCCCATTCTGTTTTCCTAATGTGTGAGTTCTCAGCTATAAATTTCTAAGAACTGCTTTCATTACATCCCATAAATTCTGATAAATTGTGCTTTAATTTTCATGGAATTGTAGATATTGTTTAATTTCTTGTTTAAATTCATCTGTAACCCATTGGTTGCTGAGGAGGGTATCGTTTAATTTCCATGTGTTTATGGGGTTTTTGTGGTTTGTAATTTATTTCTTTTGTAATTTATTTCCAGTCTCATTGCACTGTGGTCAGATAATATGCATGGGATAATTTCTGTTTTCTTGCATATACTTAAGCATGACCTATGGATTAGTATGTAGTCTATGTTAGAAAATGACCCATGTGCAGTTGAAAAAAATGTATATTCAGCTGTGGTTGTGTGGAACACTCTGTATATGTCCACTAAGTCCATTTGTTCTAAGTTCTGGTTCCATTCTGCTACTTCTTTGCTAATTTTTGACTGCTTGACCTACCTTTTTGGTATTAGGGGTTGTTAAGAGTGTAGTATTGGATATCAGATTTTTTCATTTCCATTAAGATTTGTCTTATATAGTTGGGTGATCCCATGTTTTGTGCATACATATTTGTGACTGTTCCCTTTTCCTCTTGAATTTTTCTCCTAACCAGTATTTAGTGGCCTTCTTTATTTCATTTGGTCATTCTTAGCTTGAAGGTCAGACTGTCTGCAAATAGTATTCCTACTGCTACTTTTTTCTGAGGTTCTGGAGTAGGTAGTATTATTTTTCATCCTTTGACTTTCAGCCTATGAATTTCTTTATGAGTTTTTTCTTGTACACAGAATATTGTTTGATTTTACTTTCTAATTCACTCTGCCAATCTATTTCTTTTAATTCATAAATTGAGTTCATTTATATTGATGGCTATTATTGCGATTATTGACTTATGATCCACATGTTATTCACCTACTGTTGTATACCTGTTTTTCTCCTGTTTTTAATTGTTATCCCTATTTTATGGGTTCTTTCCATTCTCATTCATGGAGTTGTGGTGATTTTGGTCCCTCTCTAGAATATCTTTTAGTAGTCTGTGTAGGGTTGGTTTTGTCATCATGAGATTCTTTAGTTGTTCTTTGTCATGGAAGTATTTCACTTCTCCATTAAATTTGATGAGAGTTTTGTAGGGTATAGCACTGTGGGGTGGGAATTTTTTTTCTTGGACTACTTGAAGTACTTTGCTCCATGTTCTTCTTTCCTTGATAGCTTGTGAAGAGAAATCTGACATTATTCTGATGTGTTTTCCTTTAAATGTGATCTGTTGCTTTTGTCTAGCTGCTATTGATATATTGTTATTGCACTTAATTGCTGCGATCTTAATTATTATATGTTTGGGTGTGGTTTTAATTAGGTCAATGTTATTTGTAGTTCTATATGCTTCAGTTACCTGAATGTCAGATTGTTTCTCCATATTGGGGAAGTTTTTTGTTATTTCTTCTGCCCATACTCTTTATATCATTTGTATTGACTCTTTCTTTCTCATTGATGCCTATTAGGCTCATATTGTTTATCTTTGCATCATCTTGAAGATATTGAATTATTTTTTCCTGCATCCTAGTTGTTTTTTTAAAAAAAATTTATTTATTTATTTGTGTGTGTGTGTGTGTGTGTGTGTGTCCAGCTCAACCCACCAGGGGGCTGAGCTGGCTGGCATGTGGTGCTGGGGGATTGAACCGCGGTCCCTGTGCTTTGCTAAGCTTGTTATAAGTAGGTGCTTCAGACCACTGAGCCATCTCACCAGCCCCCCTAGTTGTTTTTTAAGAGATCTTTTCTCAACTTTTCACTAGCTGCAGTGGTGTCATAAGTTCTGAAACTCTCTCTTAACTTTCATTCATATGGTTTTGCCAGCTTGTAATTGAGGTTTTAATTTTCTATGTATCTCTTTGAATCTGCTTCATGCATTCTTTTTTTTTTTTCTATGCTGCTCATTCAAGGATTTCATCATTTTTCTATTCTTCTCTTTTTTATCAGTGTGTTTTTTAGAGGCATTTAGTAATTCTTTCATTACAGTTATATCTTTTTTACTTCAGAGATTATTTGTGATGTGATTTCCTTTCTGCATTTATCTTTTTACTTCAGATGCTATTTCAGAAATTTCAGGTATGTGATTTCCCATTTCTTCTATGCTGGTGTTCTGTACATTTGTTTTAGGTGGGCTTGAGACCTGAGACTGCATCTTGCTCCTTCTCTTTGCCATTTTATATAGCACTGTCTGCTGACCTTTGGTGTAGAGCTTTAGTGCAGTTATTACCTTAGCATGTATGAATATTATTATCCAGGTGAGATTATGTGGTTAAGGCAGTTACAGTTTGTATTTACAAAACTATAATTAGCAACACTAACAATGGGTAGTGAGATTTATCAGTTGACAAACTTTTGTATCTAATAGGTTTGCCTTTTAGACTCTAAGAACAAAGATTATGACTGTTTAGCTAAGCAGATATTAGACTGGGAATTTGTACTTAAATTAATTCCCCTAAATTCTGTTTGATCTCCTCTCCTTTTGTACCTTTAGCCTTCCAGGCAGATGAATTCACCCCAGTTACCTGTTGCCCCCATCTCAATCAAGAGAGAAAGAAAGAGGATGCTCTCATAGATCTGGGTCTAACAAAGTGTCTCAACTTAGTGGGTCTGGATCTACCAAGTTCGTTCTCATTCAGGTGGTCCTGGCTTGGGTCTTACTGCTGTGCCCTGCTTCTTCCTGCTGCAGCCCATGGAGGTGGACCTACTGTGCCCCTCTGCCAAGATGTTCTGCTCCTGGACTAGTTGGGTGGGTTTCACCCCTTGCCCCTCTGCAGGGAGTTCCACTGCAGGGTTCCATACCAGGCCTGTCTGATGGAGGATAATATGCCAGGTCTAGGAACCTGTTGCAGTAGAATCCAGGGGGCACAGAAGGTCCGACATACACACTGGGCTTGGGGGCTGGGTGGAGTCTTCTTGTTATATATTTGTATAATCTAGCATCTTAGTTATTTTCTAGATCAGTGGGCAAACTATCCCATACCCTCAACTTAAGGGAGGTGAGGTTTATTTTGGGTCACAGTTACAGTTTATGGCCAGCTGGCTCCTAGGCTAAACAGCATGGCAGAGGGACAGAGTGGATAAGAGTGGCTTTTGGTACCTAAGAAGGAGGGAGAGAACAGAGGTGCTGGGGAAAGGGCACACAACCTTCCAGGTCGTGTGTACAGAGAATGGCCTCTTCCACCTCAACCCTACCTTCAATCAGCACCTGTGAAATAATCCAGGAGCCAAGGAGATGGCTCAGTGGAACAAGTACTTCCCTGCAAGTGCAAGGGCCTGAGTTCAATCTCTGGTTCTGCCAGAAAGAAAAAGAAAAGAAAGTGAAATAATCCAATGTGGAGTCCTGTAGCATTGTGTCCCAGTGATCTTCCAAAGGTCCCTCCTTTAAACACATGAGGCCTGGGGTTAGGGGGGATGGATATTTGAGATGTAATCTGTAACACCTAATCTTTTCAATATCATATCAATATGGGAGAAAACCTTATTTCCAATGTATAAGTGAGAAAAAAAAGTCTCTTAAACATACATCATTTGCCTTGTATTTTTTGTGGTACCAGGGATTGAACTCAGGACCTTGCACTTGCCAGGCAGGTGCTTATTCTACTGAGCTATCTCCCTGGCCCCTTGGGTGCATTTTTTAAAAATAGATTTGAACCCATATCTGTCTAGTTCCAAAGTAAAAATCATGTTTCCTCCACCTATTTTGTTCCTGGTTTTCCCCTTTTCCCTCTGGCTGCAGTGTCTTATCCAGAGTCAGCTTTGGGATGACAATTTACACATCTCCCTCCAAAAGTATATGTTCTGCTGCCATAAATATGGGTACGCATGGATTACTGTAACATGATGCCTTTAATTCACTCAGGAAGAGCTCCGCAAGGGGAGTAGCTGGGTCAAGTGGAATTTCTAGTTTTACTTTCTTGAAAAATCTCCATACTGATTTTCAAGGACTGGTGAGATAGCTCAGCAGACTGAGCACCTGCGTAGGCAAGCACAGGGACCAGGGTTCAATCCCTGGCACCATGTGCTACACTGTCCCCACCCCTGGGTGCACTGAGCCAGCAACCGAGTCTGGGCATTTTGGTGCACACCTGTAATCCCAGTGCTGGGGAGGCTGAAAACAGGAGAATCACTACTAGTCTGAGATCCCATATCAAATATGGTTTTTAAAAAAGAGTATCTTACCATATTGATTTGCATAGTCAATTATACTATTTTCATACTGATTATTCTATTTTACATTCCCAACAACAATGTAGAAGGCTTCATTTCCCCACAGCCTCACCAAGATTTACTATTTTTTTTTCTTTTTTTAAATTTTATGTATTTGGGAGTCCTAGCCCAGGTCCGGTGAGTGTGCGGAGAGTTTCCTGCTACCCTGCGCCGGCAGGACCAGTCCCAGCCCAGGCGCAGCGTGGGCCGGACCCTCTCCCACCCCCTTGGGCCGCCCCCCACCACTCCGCCCTACCGGCCC
>NW_004524588.1:11925350-11941429 GCF_000260255.1 Octodon degus
AACCACTAAGAAGAATATATGCAGTGTATTATTTGTTGAAACTGTACTTCCGATTTGATTTGAAACTGTCTCATTGCTATATGTTTATCAATAAAACTGTAGAAAAAAAAATTTTATGTATTTGGTACAGGATCTCACTATGTAGCTTGGACCCATAGTGATCCTCCTTTTCAGCCCCCCCAGTGCTGTGATTACAAAGGGTGCCACCACTCTCAGTCTTGGTGGCCGGGTTGGCCTGCCTGGGGTGGGACCAACATGACATGTAGTATCGGGGATCGAACGAAGGTCCTTGTGCTTCCTTAGGCAGTTGCTTAGATTGCTGAGCTATCTCCACAGCCCTACTGTTTTCTTTATGATTGTTATTCTTTCTGGAGTAAAACAGAATCTCAGTGTTGTTTTTGTTTGCCTTTCTCTAATGCCCAGTAACATTGGAACTTTTTAAATGTATTTATTGGGTATTTGAACTTTTTCTGAGAAGTATGTGTTCATTTCAGTTGCTGTGATTGGGTCTTTTCTTTTCTAGGCGGCATCTAATTTTTTGAGTTTTTAAAATATATTGTAAATAATAGTCTTCTCTCCAATAGTTGGCACACATTTTTCTCATTCTGTAGATTATCTCTTCACTCTGTTTATTGTTTCTTTCACTGCACAGAAGATTTTTGATTTGATATTGCTCTAGTTTTTCTCTAGATATCCTCCCAAAGGCTCATACTCTCATGGAGGTTTTTTTTGAAGGTGGCTGAATTTATAGTATGTGAGTGATTTGTAGTACATTACTGGGGTTAAGGGTGCTGGGACTAAGAGAAGGCAACTGCTGGGTCAGATTACTAGTTCTGCCCTAATCTCGATAGACTGGATACAATATAAGGGACAGAAAGAGGCTTGTCTCCTTTGCTGTCTTCATCAGCATGAACTCTTGTCCCTCTACCATGTGTCACCCAGCCGTAGAGTCAGCTGATTATTATTATTATTATTATTATTATTATTATTATTAATGTATTTAGTACAAGGTCTACAGGGCCTCACTATGTAGATTGGATTTGTAATGATTCTGCTGTTTTTAGCCTCCCAAGCACTGAGATTACAGGCGCACACTACCACACCCAGTCTCAGTCTCTGCCTCAGCGCACCCCAGGGGCAGGGTGGCACAGCACCTTGGGAATCAAATCTCAGCCACTGAGCTCTGCCTAAGCAGGTGCATTAGTCCACTGAACTATCTGGCTGACCCTAGAGTCAGCTGATTATGCACTGAAACCTCTACAAACTATGAGCTAAATAAATCTTTTCCCCTTTAACTTGGGTGTCAGGTAATTTTTTCTCAGCAAGAGAAAAGTAGTTAAGACAGATATGACCCCATTTGTTGATTCTTGATATTATTTCTTGTGCTACTAGAGTTCTGCTTAGACATGTCTTGCCTAAACTGAGGTCTTCAAGACTTTTATTTTAGCTTCTAGAAGATTGTTTGTATTTTAACATTTAGATCTTAGGCTTATTTTTGAAACACATCCAATTTTATATTACCATTATTAATAGTGAAAGAAAATCAATATGGGGCCAGCCAGATAGCTTCAGAGACTAAAGCACCTACTTAAGCAGAGCGCAGCAGCCAGGGTTAGATCCCTGGCTTGCTATGCTGGCCCCACCCCCTGGGCACACTGAGTTGCAAATTGAGACTGGGCATTGTGGTATGCACCTGTAATTCCAGAGCTTTAGAGGCTGAAAACAGGAAAGTCATTATGAATCCGTTCTACATAGTGAGACCTTGTAGACCCTGTTCACCCTGTACTAAATACATTTTAAAAAAATCAATGTGGCCTACTCTCACATTTGGATTCTGATTATGTGCTTATATAGAAAATACTGAATATTCTTTCTTTGGAATAAAGAATTATAAACCAAGAGTAAGGGAACCAGAGCCCATTGTTAACATCAAAATTTGCTCTTTGTAGCTTCATAATGCTCTTGTTTGGGGCAGTTTGGTTGAATGTGGTCTTTCTCAGGGGGTGGGAATGAATAGCCTGTGAAGGCCAGTTTGGAAAATATTTGGAGTTGGTTCAGAGAATGAAAAATTCCCAGAAAGGAGATAAACTTTATGGTTCTTGCCAGCAAATAGCAAGTGCCACTTCTCTCTTCTGAAAGATAAAATCATTGTTGTACCTGTAATTGCAGATAGCTTCAGAATCAGGGTATGGGTAATTCTGCTGCCACTCCGCTTATATCCCTTCTACTAATCTCTAATTTTTGCCATCTACCTATTGATCTGAGGGGTTTCTTTGTTCTGCCCACAAGGCATGGCAGACTGGAAGTGCTAAAATTTGCTTCTTTTGGGCACCATTAATAAGTAGCTGATAGCAGTGGGAAAATAGGTTTTCTGGCTCCCTTGCCCTTTTGTTAGCATATCTTGGGGGTCATAATTTATAGCTCACCCAAGAATCTCCTGGGAAGATTAATCTTTTGTTGACCACAGAAGCTATTGGCTTAATAAGGCATTCCTTATTCATCCACTTTGTTCTTCTGAGCCACCTTCCCATCTCCCTGCCAGTTTTTTCTGGGTTCATTGCCCGAACAAATCTTTATCTCAAGGTTGACTTCTGAAGAAACTCAGATGACACAGATCATCATAATTTCCCCTCACGGGTTGTCTCACCTTGGTCAAACCAGAAACTTAGATAAGTAAAGTTCTCTTGACTATAAACCAGTGTTGAAAATGCAAACACCCACAGAAATGAAGCAAGTTACATAATGGGAGACATGAGCTAGAGAGAAATGCTAGCCAGATGGTATAATCCCCATCTCAAAAAGCCAGCTGCTCTTCCACCTCAGCCAATTGTTGCCATGTGGAAAAGTAGGCCCAATGTGGCCACATCAAATTTTTTTCATGAGAAACCAGAAATCCAGATTTTTATGTAGAATCTCTTAATATGTAAATATTGGCAATGAATTCAGATGCTTTTAAAACGCTGTACTAGCCGAATAAAATACATCTGTGAACCATGCTTGGCCCAGAGGCCATCAGCTTGCACTTGCTATTACAGACATGTAGCCCTTAGCTGGAAATTTGTGGGCATTGCTTAAGTAACAAGAGTTACAGTACTTTAAGTGGATTTTCACAGCCATTGTCACATCGCTCTTGACAGGTCCTAGCCTCAAGCCCATTGCTTAAAAAGACAAGAGACCCAAGTGGAAAGGAGAAGCGATGATAGACTTGGCATGATTGTGGTCTGGCTCCATGCAGTATGATTAGAGCCAACTGGAAGGGAAAGCACTACCCAGATCCATCAAGACATGTGCTATCACAGGGAGTTTAAATTGGGTGGAAATGTTGCAAGTTTAATAAGATAGAACTGCCAAGTTGTACATGTATATCTGGGTTCAGCTGATAGCTCCTCCAAGGGCATTATGATGTCAAATGTGTTTGGCAGGCTCAATGCTCTTAGCACCCACATTCACAGATTTTTAAGACAGGGTGATTGGAAGCACATGTGTTAACAGCAACTATGCACGACATGTGAAATTAGGGAAGTGTGAGAGTTTTACTCTGACTTGCATGGTCCTAAGCTAACCTTTTCCAGTTGTGTGTGTGTGTGTGTGTGTGTGTGTGTGTGTGGTGGAGGAGCAGAGGGTTACATCATTATGCTGCTTTTTTTTTTTTTTAATTTTAGGAAACAAGTAGAATACATAGCCTGACTTTCATTGTGGAGCCAGAATGCATATATAATGAAAATATGGATGACTGAATTCTATCTTCTCCAATAAGAAAAATCAGTATCAAGTAGGCTTTGAGTTTTGTCAACCAGCCACACATAAATAAAATGAATAAGTTCTGGAGAGCTAATAGTGTATACAGTACAGTGACCATAATAAATTGGGATACATTGCATTCTTTTTTTTTTTTAAAGATTTTATTTATTTATTTTTTATTTATTTATTTATTTTGTGTGTGTGGCCAGCTCAGCCCACCAGGGGGCGGGGCTGGCTGGCATGTGGTGCTGGGGGATTGAACCGCGGTCCCTGCTTAGCTTTGCTTGTTCTAAGTAGGTGCTTTAGACCACTGAGCCATCTCACCAGCCCGATACATTGCATTCTTAAAATTTGATAAAATAATAGATCATATACAAATGGTAACTATGCAAGATAATGGACATGTTAGTTTAATGGTTATAATATTTCATAATGCATATAATTATATCAAATGTCATCTTGTGCAATGTAATATATATGTGTGTATATATATATATATATCTATATATCAATTATAATGCAAGAAAGCTAAAAGAAGAAAATGGAAAACTTAAGTTTAAAATAAAAACTTTATTTGGAGAATGGCTGTTACAAAAATAATTAAATGTTAAGGTCATAAAAGACAAGGAAGAATTTAATAATTGTCATAGATTAAGCATTAAGGAGACATGACTACCAAATGCAATATAGAATTCTGGACAAGATCATAGGATGAGACATGGACTTTAGTGGAGAAAAATGATACAATCTTAATAAAAATCTGTAATTTAGTTATTAGCATTACTGGATTGTATAGTTTTTATGACTGTAATATAATATAAAATGAAGCTACATGAAAAATATATGGGAACTCTGTACCACTTTTATACCTCTTTTGTAAATCTACAAGTATCTCAAAAATGTTTTAAGGAGCCAGGGATATAGTTCAGTGTCTTAAGTGCCTGCCTGGCAAGCACAAGGTCCTGAGTCTGATCCCTGGTACAAAAATAAATAAATAAATAAATAAAAATATTCTTAAAATTTTTTTTTTAAATTCTAGAAACAGGATTCTAGGACTTAAAAGGACTAAGATAAGTAAGCAAAACTTATTACAAAATCGTGCAGGAGTCATCTTTTCAATGATGAGGATCTTGATATTCTCCTTATACGTAGAATTTTACTTTAGCTCTTGTTTTACAGGGAAAGAAACTGAGGACAGAAATTTGTACTTGGCAAAGATAATCAACGTACATACAGTGCAGATAAAGGACTGCAGCTTCTAGCAGGAACAGTTCTTTGACTTTAAATGTTTACAAAAGTGAGTGTGTGATGTTCATGGATAAATTAAACATAAAAGGGGACAGATATAACGGGATAGAAACAGGTAGTAGAAACACATAATTTTTGAAGTTAATGGGAAAGGATACCTTCTTCAGTTGTTTCAGAAGAGCTGCGTTTACATTTTTTAAAAAATCAAACAATAATCCTATCTTGCACAACATTTTTTTTTCTGTATTTTGTATAGGGTCTACAGGGTCTCACTATGTAGATTGGACTCATAGTGAACCACCTGTGTTCAGCCTCCTAAGGGCTGGGATTACAGGCATGCACCACCATGCCCAGTCTCAATCGCTGTCTTAGCACGCCCTGAGGGTGAGGCCAGAACAGCATGCCAGGGATCGAACTCTGGCCTCTGTGTCTGTCTAAGCAGGCACTTTCATCTGCTGACCTATTTGACTAGCCCTTTTCCTTCCTCTTTTTTTCTTTCTTTCTTTCTTTTTTCTTTCTTTCCTTCTTCCTCTTTCTTTCTTTTTTTTTTTTTTTTTTTTTTCTTAGTGGTACCAGGGATTGAACTCAGGACCCTGTGCTTATAAGGCAAGCGCTTATTCCACTGGTCTATTTATCTGGCCTGGCACAATATTTCTTATCCCCACCCCTTAATTTATAGACATTAAGTTAAAAGTGAAAAACAAAATTATAAAATTGGAGAAGAAAATAAGAGACATTTTCTGTATAATCTTGGTATTTTTTCTAAGGAAGACTCCAAAGGCATAATTCATAAAAGCCTGATAAATTTACTGAAATTAAAAGTAAATACATTTTATTTACTCCAGAAACCCCACAGCACACAAAAACTTTCAGATTACCCATTTATAACCACTTCACATACTTCATTCCCTCATCATCTGCTTAATTCTTGGTGGCCACTACTTTGTTCACCATTACTATTATTTCCTTAACTCAAAAACATATCCATAGAATCACCTAATATATAATTTTTTTAGAATTGGCTTCTTTTCATTTCAACATAATTCTCTAGAGAATCTTCTAGGTCTTTTCAATATAGTGGTAGTTCATTTGTTTTGATTGTGGAGTACTATTCCAGGGCATAAATATACTACAGCTTTGAGTGATTCTGGTTTTAATTTGCATTTCTCTGATGGCTATTGATGTTGAACATCTTCTTATGTGCTTGCTTGCTACTTGTGTACACTTTTAATTGGAGTATATTTGCCACATTATCCAATTAGATCTTTCTTATTGCTTAGCATTAGGAATTCTTTATGCATTTTATAAATCAGGCTCTTGCTGCATATGTGGTTTCAAATATCATTTTTCAGTCTTACTTGTTTCTTCATCGTTTTTAAATAAACGTTATTGGAACAATTTAGATATGCATAATGATCACCTTCACTATAGGGAATTTGTACCTGTACATGATAAAAAATTCTAAATAATCCAATATCAGTCAATGAAATTGAAAATGTAATTAAAAACTTTCCAACAAAAATAAGTCCAGGCGCTGATGGTTTCACTGCTAAATTCTCCAAGAAATTAAGAGATTTAATGCCACTACTTGTCAAACATTAATGAAATTGAAAGGGAGACAATACTTCAAAAGTCATTCCTGGAAGCAAATATTACCCTGATACCAAAACCAGAGAAGGACTCATCCAAAAATCTACCTAATGAACATAGATATAAAGATGCTCAACAGAATACTGGCAAAGAGAATGCAGCAAATCATCAAGCAGACTATACACTCTGACCAAAGATTCATCCCAGGAATGCAACCAATAAATATAGTACACCACATTAAGAAAGCCAAGGACAAAAACCATATGATCATTTCAGTAGATGCAGAAAAAAGCATTTGACAATGTCCAATATCTGGATATTCAAAAACCCTAAGAAATTTAGAATAGGTGGTCTTTATCTCAATCTGATAAAAGCTGTCTATGACAAGCCATCATCCAACATCATACAAAATGGTCAAAGCTGAAAGTATTTTGTCTAAAATCAGGAACAAGACAAGGATGTTCACTATCAGCACTATTAATCAAAATGGTTCTGGAAGCATTAGTTGAAAAATTAGATATCTCAGTAGAATAAGCACTTGCCTGGTAAGTACAAGGTCCTGAGTTCAATCTCCAGTATCAAAAAAAAAGTAGAAAAATTAGACAAGAGAAAGAAATGAAAGGCATAAAGATAGGCAAAGAAGAAGTTGACATCTTTATTTGCAGATGACATGATACTCTACATAGATGACCCCAAAAATTCCACCAAGACTTCTAGATTTAATATCCCTATTCAGCTGGATAAGAAAATCAACACTCAAAAATCAATAGTATTCCTGTACACAAATAAACTCATTGAAAGAGAAATTAGGGAAACAATAACTTTCACAATAGCATAAAAAAATCCCTAGGAATCACCAAACAAAAGAACTAAAAGATCTCTACATTGAAAACAACAGTACTCTTCATCCTTTAAAAAGATTTTTTGTAGAGCAAATGTTTTACTTTCCATAACTATGTCAGTTTTTTCTTTGTAGGTCAAGCTTTTGGTAAGAAATCTAAAAATCTTTGCCTAGCTCCAAATCTTGAATATTTCTATTTGCCTAGCTCCAAATCTTGAATATTTCTATTTTTAAAAATTTTTGTAGTTTTATTTTACATTTGTCTGAGATCCATTTTGATTAATTTTTAGAATAAAATGTGAAGCCTAACAAGAAGCTTGATAGTCATCCTTTCTTTAGCCCTTGAAAGATATTTTGTTTCCTTCTCGCTTTCATAGTTTGCAATGAGAAATCCATTAATGTCTGAGCTACTTTTCTTTTGCACATGAAGTTTTAGTTTTTGCTGATGTTTCAATGTGTTTCTTACACATTGTGTAGGGCTTTTACTTGTACTTAATTGGACAAATATATAACCTACTACTTTTTACAACATGTGAATTTCCCCACATATTGTTTCTACTTATATCTCCTTGTAAAAGGTTACCTTAAATGTCTGGATATCTTTTAGGAAATTGAGTTACACATGTATTATCTTATTTATGCTTATAAAAATCCTGTAATGGGGATGTCTTCTTAGAGGGACATGAGGGCTCAGAGAACTAAAGCAGATGATACAGAATCATATGAGATGTCTCAGGATGAATTTATTTAGATTATTTTTTTTCCACTTCATCTGAATTAATCTTCTTCAAGAGCCTTTCCAATATTCAAGGTAAGCATAACTTGGAAATTTGGCAAATCCCAGTCTTATAAACACAAGTTACCTTTATTCATTCCTTTAGATGATCTGGTTCATTGGAGATTTTCCATATATTGATAAGTACTATGATCTGTGGTCACATATGATGGTTTTCTGCGCATGTAAAATATCTGCCTAATCATCATGGCAGTGACCAATCATGGGAGGGACCCAAGAACAACAGTTCACAGCCCACTTTTTCCTTCTTCTTACCTTGATTGCAGAATAAGTTTTTCTCTTCCTTCTTTGGGCATGCTACGCCTTCCCCTATCAGCACCTGCTACAACACTGTACTGCCCACACAAACTCCACAGCCAGCCCAGCCTTATAAATGCTCTTCTGACCTTCTTCCTTCCTGGGTGGCTTCCAATCTCTTTTGAAACCCTCCCATGCAGAGAAATGTGGATATTTTTTTACTTTATCCGACTTCTCTTTTGGGCCACAGGAAGGAGCCTTATGTCATGGGTTGCCAAAGACTGAAGAGTCAAAAAAAAAATGTTAAAAGAAGCCATAATCTGAGGGTCTTTATTAATTTTGAACAGAGCAATATTTTGGCATTTGATAAGCTCGTCATTTTTATCACTGTTACTTGATAAAGTATCTGTTAGCAAATTAAAAATATATATTAAGAGATAAGAAATCTTGTTAACTGAATCAGCAAATTAAATGCTGTAATGAAGTTATTTTCAATATTTTGATTCAAAAAGAGCATTAGAAAAAAAGAGCATTAGAGCTGACAGACTTAAATTTCTTAAATTTGTTTAAAAGTTTTAATCTTGTTTCAGGATTAAGTGGGTACTCTGGTTCTACACTTGTCACTTTCTGAAAAGATCAAATTTATAGGGAAATGTCAGACAACACAAGCTATGTAATAGTGCTTTGTAGATAAGCATAAAAATAATCTTGCCCTGAGCCTTCGTACTTGAGTTCCCCTGAGTCTCGCCATCTATCTCACACTGATCATTGCCAGGGAGACTGCAGCTCTAGTCTCTACCCCCCAGCCTTCCCACCAGAGTTCTGTTTATCCCAGATGCCCAGCCTTGATCTGAAGACCACCAAGAAGATATGACAATCATAGATATGTGTAGCAACCTTGGGGAGCACTGCCCTGTGCCAATCCACCATCAAGAGAGCCTTACACAGCTTTGGTCTGCACTTATCATCATTGGATCCTTCTTGAACAGCAGTTTGCCCCCCTCTCCTTAATGAGGTTTAAGCCACATTGAATCCCACACAGCAGGAGTTTTGTTGAGTTTACCCTGCCCTAAAACTCTTCTAAGAACCTTGCTGACCTGTACCCTGCCCACCTATCATCACTGAAAAAAATGATAAAAGGCAACCTCAGACCTCTAGTCAACCCAAAACAAGTGCAGGAGACAAGTTCATAGAAGATCTTGGAAGTCATACATCTGAAATTTCTGAGATGATAGCAACTGAAGTGAAACAACTCCATCAGGCTTTGAAGCAAATCAGATCAAAAATAATCTCTCAGGTAAAAAGGAAATGATGACAATCATGAAATAATTGCTCGATCTAAGGAAGACAGAGATAAAATATAAAGGAATAGGAAAATGATGGAAACATTGACTGAACAATATAAGAAAGAATTAGAATGCATGGAACAGATTTAAACAGATATCCAGGACAAGAATTCCACTGAAAGCTGGCAAAACTGCTTGAATGAAACAAAAGATAGAATTTCGGATCTTGAAGATAGCATTGCAGTTAGTGAACATGAAAGGGAGCATCTCTTAAAAATAACAAGAAACCAGGAAATAACAGTATAACAGCTGCAAGATAATGCAAAGAAAAAATAATATAAGCCTAATAGATATCAATAAAACAGCTGAAGATAACACAAAGACATAAAAAATGTGTCTGCAGATGTAGTAGCAGAAAATTTCCCAATTATGGGGAGAGAATCTGATACAGAGATAACTGGATCATATAGAACTCCAGCTAGCCATAATCAAAATAAATCCTTACTCAGATACATAATAATCAAGATCCTAAAAATTGATCAAAAGAAGAGAATATTAAAATCTGTTATTTTTTTATTTTTATTTTATTTTATTTATTTATTTATTTATTATTTTTTTTTATTTTTCAAGAAATAATACACTGCATATATTCTTCTTAGTGGTTAATTGCTGTACAAGATGCGGACTTGTGATCCTATTTACAAACACCATTAGAACAAATCATTCCATTCATTAACAGAATGTAACTATATATCTATCCCAACCACTTTGAATACACAGATACAAAATGGACATTCATCTGTATACCCCATTTTTTCTAAGTTCCGTTATTGAATATTATAGGTGTGTAAACTCAGCAAAATATTCTAAAAGAGTCCAGTAGCCCATAATAGCATTGGGTCTTCTGTTTAACTGGAAATGTCAGAAATTATTGATCTCAGTCCCCCACAGCTCAACATAACAGTATGGCTTTACTTCCTAAATTTCATCTTCATGCTTTTCTACTGGATGGTTAAGATCAAGGTAAAGCAGGACCTGTGCAACAAGAGTTGTAGCTTTTGGGTCTGAGAAGGTCAGTGAAATGCCCTCAGGATTTACCCTGAAACCCTGTACTGTAGTTTGTAGATCCTTTGTCAGTGTCAGCCATGTAGATGAGTCACAGCCATTGCTTGACCAATTTGCTCTCTGTGAGAGCCTGAGAGAATGTTTTCTCTCGAGGTGACTCTCCTTAGGCACAATATGCTGAACTATAAAAGGCTCAAGTCAACAACTGCTGATGTTGGCAGTCCTGTGGATAACCCACTACTATTATGGACCACTGGACTATATTGGATTATTTTTCTGAATTCATGCACCTACAATATTTAATGGTCGGGGCCAGGGAGATGGCTCAGTAGGATAAGCGCTTGACTGGCAAACTCAAGGGTCTGAGTTCAATCCCCGGTTGCGCAAAAAAAAAAAAATAATGGTCAATGGAATACCCATCTTTGGCAAAACTAAAGAAAAAAGGAGATATAGATGAAGGACCATTTTGTATCTTTACATACAAAATAGGAAAGATATATACAGTGTTTGGACAGGATATCATTTCTGCATCTTGTACTATGAACAACTACTATGAAGACAGCAACATGAAATGTACTAATTATTGAAACTGTCCTACTAAGTGTTTTGAAGCTGTCACATTGCTATTTGTTTCTCAATAAAATTAACTAAAAAAAAAAAAAAACCTATGAATGGGAAGAAAAAAAGTCAATATTCAAAAATCAAAAATATTTTTATACACAAACAATGAAAACACCAAGGCCGTGCTCTCGGGACTCCTCTAGACCCAGGCCAAGCCCAGGCCATGTGGCTGTGTGGGAGAGCTTCTGTGCTCCCCTGCAACCATTGGAGCTCTCCTGACCAAGCCTAGGCCTGCCGCATAAATGAAGTCTTCTGCAACACTCTCGGGAAGTGGGAGCCCTCCAGACCCAGCCCAAGCTCAGGCCCTACCAGTGTGTGGGAGAGCTTTCATGCTCCTCTGTATACCCCTGGACCCCTCCACACCCTGCCTAGGACTGACATACAGGCCTGGGTTGAAACTCTGCAGCTTAAGTCGTTGCAGACAGACTAGGGCCAAGAACCACACAACTAATCCAGAAGCAGAATATCTTGCCAGAGGAGCACAACAGGTTCACTTTCAAGAGCTGCACCAGGAATGAGTGGAGCACAGAAGGCAAACCCAAGCCAGGCACAGCTGGATGAATTCAAACATTGTAGATTTGCATCTGGATTACAGGAGGTGCTAGGGTTATAATTGCACCAACACTACACCAAAGGTCAGAGGACATTGCTATATGAAATGACAAAGAGAAGGAGCAAAAAGCAATCTCAGGTCCTGAGCCCACCCAAAATAAGTGCATAGGACACTAGCAGAGAAGAAATTGGAAATCACATAGCTGAAATGTCTGAATCAATAGCGTCTGAAATAAAGAAACAACTGCAGAAATGTATAGAGGAAAATACAGATGAGACCAGAAATAACCTCTGAAATAAAAAAGAAATCTCTCAATTAATAGCATCTGAAGTAAAAAATCAAATGCAGAAACATATAGAGGAAATCAGATCAGAAATAATCTCTGTAGTAAAAGAATTAATAACTGTTTTTCAAGAAGACACTGAATAAGAAAATAGAGAAGATCACAACAACAACGGATACCTTCAATGAGCAATACAGGGCTGGTGAGATGGCTCAGTGGTCTAAAGCACCTACATAGAACAAGCTTAGCTAAAGCAAGGGACCGCGGTTCAATCCCCCAGCACCACATGCCAGCCAGCCCCGCCCCCTGATGGGCTGAGCTGGTCACACACACACACATACACACACACACACACACACACACACACACACATTTAAAAAAATGAGCAATACAGGAAAGAAATAGATCGCATGAAGCATAGTCAAAGAGATATAGAGGAACTTAAAATCTCAATCGCAAGGGACTGGGGAGATGGCTCAGTAGGATAAGTGCTTGACTGGCAAACACAAGGATCTGAGTTCAATCCCTGGTTCTGCCAAAAAAAAAATCTCAATCACAAGCTTGCAAAACCGTTTGAGTGAAAGTGAAAACACAGTTTCAGATCTTGAAGATGCTGTCGCAGCTAGTGAAAAGGCAAAGAAAGACTGCTTAAATACAGCTAGGATGCAGGAAAAAATAATTCATCACCTGCAAGACAATGTAAAGATGAACAATGTGAGACTAATAGGCATCAGTGAGTAAGAAGGAGTCACTACAAATGATATAAAAAGAATATGGGCAGAAGTAATAGCAGAAAACTTCCCAAATATGAGGAAACAATCTGACATTCAGTAACCGAAGCATACAGAACTCCAAATAACTTCAACCCAATTAAAAACACACCCAGACATATAATAGTGAAGATCCCAGAAATCCAGGAAAAGAACAATATGTTGAAAGCTGATATAAAAAAGAAATAGATCAAATTTAAAGGAAAACCCATCAGAATAATGGCAGACTTCTCTTCACAAACCCTCAAGTCAAGAAGAGCGTGGATCAGAGTACTTCAAGTCCTCTATGAAAATAAATTTCAGCCCAGATTACTTACTATACCCTGAAAAACTCTCTTTCAAGTTTGATAGAGAAGTGAAATACTTCCATGACAAAGAACAACTAAAGAATTTCATGATGACAAAGCCAACCCTATACAGGCTACTGAAAGATGTTCTAGAGAGGACCAAAATGATCAGAACTCCATGAATGAGATCAGAAGCAACCAACTAAATAGGGCAAGCAGTTAAACACAGGACAAAAAGGAGTAAAGGACAACAGGTAAATTACATGTCAATTGTAAGGCAATACATCTCAATTATAACTATCAATGTCAATGGAATCAATTCACCAATTAAAAGAAATAGACTAACACAGTGGATTAGGAAACAACATCCAATAATCTGCTGTATACAAGAAACACAAGTAAAGCATAAAGAAAGTCATAGGCTGAAAGTCAAAAGATGGAAAAAAAAAAAAAAAACCCTACATGCCCCAGCACCTCAGAAAAAAGCAGGGGTAGCAATCCTGTTCTCAGACAATCTCAACTTCAAACCAAGAATGATCAAACGAAATAAAGAAGGCCACTATATACTGGCTAGGGGAAAAATTCAAGCAGAAGAGGGAACAGTCATAAATATGTGTGCACAAAACATGGGAGCACCCAACTATATAAGGCAAATCTTAATGAAAATGAAAAATCTGATATCCAATACCACAATCTTAGCAGGAGACTTTAACACCCCCTTATGCCAAAGAGACAGATCAATCAGACAAAAAATTAGCAAAGAAGTAGCAGAACTGAACGAGAGTTTGGAACAAATGGATTTAGTGGACATATACAGAGTGTTCCATCTAACCACACCTGAATACACATTTTTTTCAGCTACACAAGGGTCATTTTCTAAAAGAGACCACATACTGGTTCATAAGTCATGCTTAACTATATGCAAGAAAACAGAAATTATCCCATGCATATTACCTGACTACAGTGTACTGAAACAAAAGAACCCAGAAAAACCCTATAAATTCATGAAAATTAAACAACACCCTACTCAGCAATCAATGAGTCACAAATGAAATTAAACAAGAAACTGAACAAAAGCTACAATTCAATGAAAATTCAAGCATAACTTATTGGAATTTAAGGGATGCGATGAAATAGTTCTCAGAGGGAAATTTATAGCTGTGAACTCACACATTACGAAAACAGAACGGGAACAAATAAACACACTAATGTTGCACCCCCCCCCACATCTAGAAATGGAAGAGCAAACCAAAAGCAAAGCCCAAGGAACAGAAGAAATTAGAATGATTAGAGCAGATATTAATTCAATTGAGACAAAGAAAATAGTTCAAAGAATTAATGAATGAAAAAGCTGATTCTTTGAAGATTAAATAAAATTGAAAAGCCCCTAGTTAACCTCATTAAAAAGAGGAAAGAAAATGTCCAAATACAGCAATAAGGAATGAAAAGGGTGTAATTTCCACAGACCCAGTGGAAATTCAGAAGATTATCAATAGCTACTTAGAGAATTCTTACTCTCACAGAATAGAAGACACTGAAGAAATGGACAGATTCCAAGAAAGGTACATATTATCAAAACTGAATCAAGAAGATATGAGAACTCTCAGTAACCCCATAACAGCCAATGAAATATGAAATGCATTAAAAAGCCTACTGACAGAGAAAAGTCCAGTCCCTGGTGGATTCACAGTTGAAATCCACAAGAAATTTATGGAAGACATAATCCATTTACTCCTCAAACTCTTCAATGAGATTGAAAAGGAAAAAATCCTCCCAAAATTATTCCTGGAGGCAAGTATTATGCTGATAACAAAACCAGGGAAAGACACAACCAAAAAAGAGAACTACAGGCCAATTTCCTTCATGAACATAGATGCAAAAATCTTCAATAAAATCCTAGCAAATAGAATACAGCAAATCATCAAGATCATACACCATGACCAGGTAGGATTCATCCCAGGGATGCAAGGATGGTTCAATATACAGAAATCTATAAATGCAATACACTATATCAGTACAGCCAAATCTAAAAACCTCATGATCATCTCAATTGATGCAGAAAAGGTTTTTGACAAAGACCAACACTCATTTATGTTCAAAGTCATACAGAAAATTGGAATAGATGGCCTCTACTTCAATCTGATAAAAGCCATCTATGATAACCCAATGGCTAACATAATTCTAAATGAGGAAAAACTGAAATCATTTACTCTTAGATCTGGTATAAGACAAGGATGTCTGCTATCACCACTCCTATTCAATATAGTTCTGGAAGTATTAGCTAGAGCCATGAGACAAGAGAGAGAAATAAAATGAATGAGAATAGGTAAAGAAGAAGTTAAATTATCATTATTTGAAGATGACATAATACTTTACTTGGAAGACCCAAAATAAACTCCAAGAAGCTACTAGAATTGATACACAAATTCAGTAGCATAGCAGAATACAAAGGCAATACTCAAAAGTCAATAGGCTTCCTCTACACAGATAACAAACACACTGAGAGTGAAATTAGAGAAACAATAGCTTTTACAATAGCACCATGAAAACTGAAATATCTTGGAATTAATCTAACTAAAGAAGTCAAAGATCATTTCAAGGAAAATTACAATACTCTGAAAAAAGTGATCATACAGGATTGTAGAAAATGGAAAGATATTCCTTGCTCCTGGATAGGAAGAACCAATATTGTGAAGATGGCTATACTCCCAAAATTGCTATACAGATTTAATGCAATTCCAATAAAACTATCACCAACATA
>NW_004524588.1:11941529-11944306 GCF_000260255.1 Octodon degus
TCTCTTTCTTAGTTGCATCTTTCCCTGGTTTTGGTATTAATATAATACTTGCTTCCAGGAACGATTTTGGGAGGATTGCTTCCAAAATGCAGAAGGGTTTTTTTTTGTTTTTGGTTTTTTTTTTTTTTTGGCGGCTCCACATTGACCTCGAGCAGCGCTGGTCTGGGTTGCCTTGAGTATCTGGGAATGGAACCACCGCTCCCAGAGACTGACTGCCTCCTTTAAGCAGGCACTTAGACAACTGAGCTAATGGGCGGGCCCCCAAAAAGGAGGTTCTTTAGGATTTATTAATCTTTATTTCTGCTCAGTCATGACAGGGAAGGGGTTGCCCATTCCAGAACCAACCAAAGATGGGCCTCTGCAGGGTGCAGTTCCAGCAGAGATCCTGCCCACAGGCCAGCATTAATGGGCATGAACCAGACCAAATTTGGGAGGGACCCTGGCACGGGTCGCTAACGGATTTTCCTCACTTAATGTGATTTTCCAGGCTTCTGACTGTGAATCTACTCAATAAATATCTTAATTCAATAAAAAAATTAGTGCTACCTGGTTGAACTCATGGAGTATTTGCAAATGCTTTGTCAAATAAGATCACAGTATATTGAAAGAAAAAAATAGCAGCAGCAAACCTGTATGACGTGCCAGGTGTGATTCTAAGCACTTTCTCACATGTTTAAAAATCTAATTTCTATTGTAGAATAATTTCTAATTTTCAAAGGAAAAATGTAGGTTTAGGGAAGATTAGTGTCTTCAACAACATCATGTTTAACAGCTGTATATCTGGGAGGAGAACTCACATGTGTCTGATGTAAATGCCTGAAACTTTGAATTGTCCCTGAGAAGGAGGATATTAGAAATGTCTCACAGAGCCAGTCGACCTGATAAAAAGCAATGTATGGTAAATATTGAGAACTCCAGGCATGGAAAATGAACAGAAGCACATTCAGCCGCAGCCTTGTAACAGGGAAGGTAAATGGCATAATAAATTTGGTGATACTGATGGAAGACACGTGGCAACCTGGAAGTAGAATTGGGGCAGCTGCCTTTTGGTCCTAAATACTAGTCACAATTGTGTTAAATTAGAAAACTAGGACACAGGGATGCTTTCTGCACTGGTTGGTGTTGAAGCCAAGATGGGATTATCAAGAGGACCTCACTACTTTTCATTTTCATATTTGAAGAGATCATGGCTTGAGAGTAGTACTTACAGCATCAGTCAGAAGCTTACTGCTGACCTCTACTTAGTAATTCAGCTTTGTTGAAAAAGATATATTTTCAGCACTGGAAAATGCGATAGTTTGATTAAGGAAGCCAGGCATGCAACAGACTCTATGCATGAGCTGAGCCTTCTGTCTGGGCCATGTAACACCACTGTGAGTAACACCAAAAGAGTAACACCACTGTGTCGGAGCTGTAGTACATGTGCTACGGTGGGCACTTCTAACCTCTGCTAACCTCTTCCACTTGTCTTTGTGGGTTCAAGTGTGTTGACCTGGGATGCTTGTTGCTCTCAGCCTAATTGGTTCTCTTGTGAAACCCTCTGTACATCTGATTCTAGAAGAAACAATAAAACTACAGCACGAGGAAAAAAATAAAAGGAAAAAAAAAAAAGAAAAGAAATGTCTCACAAGATGTCCTTGAACAGAGGAGAGAAAAAGACTGGCTGTGAGAAGGAAAGCCTGGCAGTGAGATGGATATCCAGGAAAACTGGGTTTTCAACTTATATAGAGAGCTTAGAGGGGTTCAGGACATGCATTCTGTTACAGGCCTGAGAAAAGGTCCCAGACACTAAAACTTTTGGAGTACTGTGATCCCAGATTAGGAAAGTGCCTACCTACAGCAAAACTAAGGAAAAGTAAAAGGCAAGCTGAAGACTTTGGACTTCACTGAAGGAAGGTAGCATCGTTAAAGGATTTTGAAAGGGCAAGTGACATGTTCCAAGCCGTGAACAATTAGACATCTGCATTTGCTTAGCAACCAAGAACTCAAGGGCTGTAACTCTTACTCCAGAGGAACTCCTGATGAGTTCACATGGGGCAGGCCTGTGCTCCTGCACATTTGGCACTAGGCTATGTGTGCAGTGCATGTGGTTTTGTTTTGACAAACCTTGGCCATGACTCCTTAACATGAAGCAGAACTTGGAGGTGGGAGGTTGTGACCCTCTGAGGCTGGGACCTCCTTGCCAACTGTCAAGCCAAGTCCTCAAAGACAAGCCTTGTTTCAGCCCTGACCTCCTCCTCTCTCATCTTCTTCCTTCAAGTGGTGAGTGTTAACCTACTGAATCCTCCTTGAATGTTTACAAGAAATTGGCTTTTAATTAAGGGAGGGCTGCAGGAGAATTGAGAAACAGGAAGTCTCTTGGCATCGACTTGCAACTACTCAGGACTCTCTTATGCCTCCCTGGAGAGAGTGACAAACTCCTTTGGCAAATTTCTTTGGAAGCTGTGGAGCGAGAGGCTATGTTTTTCAATGTGTTAATGTGCACAAATGAATTACTAATAATGCATAATCCCCTTTTACCCATAAACCCCAGAAGGTGTTGGGGGGACTTGCAATAATAAAATTTCCACGAAAGTATATTTAAAAATAAAAACAAACTCCAAATGAGTTCTTCAAAAATTAAAAAAGTTCCAGTAGAAAAGTATGAAGTCGAAATATAAGAAATAAAGCCATGCTGTTGGGTTGAGCTGTGGGGGACTCAGGTCAATAATTTCTGACATTGCCAGTTAAATATAAGACCCAATGCTATTATGGGCTACTGGACTCTTTTAGAATAT
>NW_004524588.1:11944406-11953062 GCF_000260255.1 Octodon degus
AATGCAATACACTATATCAGTACAGCCAAATCTAAAAACCTCATGATCATCTCAATTGATGCAGAAAAGGTTTTTGACAAAGACCAACACTCATTTATGTTCAAAGTCATACAGAAAATTGGAATAGATGGCCTCTACTTCAATCTGATAAAAGCCATCTATGATAACCCAATGGCTAACATAATTCTAAATGAGGAAAAACTGAAATCATTTACTCTTAGATCTGGTATAAGACAAGGATGTCTGCTATCACCACTCCTATTCAATATAGTTCTGGAAGTATTAGCTAGAGCCATGAGACAAGAGAGAGAAATAAAATGAATGAGAATAGGTAAAGAAGAAGTTAAATTATCATTATTTGAAGATGACATAATACTTTACTTGGAAGACCCAAAATAAACTCCAAGAAGCTACTAGAATTGATACACAAATTCAGTAGCATAGCAGAATACAAAGGCAATACTCAAAAGTCAATAGGCTTCCTCTACACAGATAACAAACACACTGAGAGTGAAATTAGAGAAACAATAGCTTTTACAATAGCACCATGAAAACTGAAATATCTTGGAATTAATCTAACTAAAGAAGTCAAAGATCATTTCAAGGAAAATTACAATACTCTGAAAAAAGTGATCATACAGGATTGTAGAAAATGGAAAGATATTCCTTGCTCCTGGATAGGAAGAACCAATATTGTGAAGATGGCTATACTCCCAAAATTGCTATATAGATTTAATGAATTTTCAATAAAACTATAACCAACATATGTCCCAGGTCTATAGATATCTTTCTTTTTTTTTTTTTTTTTTTTTTTTTTGTAACCAGAAAGAATAGCAAAGGTAATCCTTGGCAATAAAGGCAAAGCAGGAGGCATTACAATTCTTGACTTGAAATTATACTACAAAGCTACTGTGATAAAATCAGATTGGTACTGACAACAAAATACACCTGAGGATCAGTGGAATAGATTATAAGGTGCAGAAGACTCTATGAACACACTCAGTCACCTTATCTTTGAAAAAGTAGCCAAACATTCTTACTGGAAGAAAGATAGCCTCTTTAACAAATGGTGCTGGAAAAATAGGCTCTCTATATGCCAAAAACTAAAACTTGACACAGGTCTATCACCATGCACTAAGCTAAAGTCAAAATGGATTAAAGATCTAAACATTAAAACAGAAACACTAAATCACCTGTAAGACAAAGTAGTGGGGACTCGTGAAGTCATGGGGTAGGCAAAGACTTCATGAACAAAAATCAAATCACACCGGTAACAGTTGGAAGAATTAAGAACAATTTCTTATTGAGAAATTACCAACAAAGTGAAAAGACAACCCCCAAATTTGGAAAAAATCTTAACTAATTAGCACTCAGACAAAGGTCTGCTCTCTAGAATTTATAAAGAGCTAAAAAACATTAGGGCCCCAAAATTTAAAAACCCAATCCAGAAATGGTTATCCGAGATGAATATACACTTCTCAGTGGACGAAATTAAAGAAGTAAATAAATATATAAAAAAATGCCCCACATCACTAGTCATCTGTGAAATGCAAATTAAAACAACACTGAGATACCATCTCACCCCAGAAAGATTGGCTATCATAAAAACTCAACAAATGTTGGAGAGGCTGTGGGGAAAAATGCACCCTTCTCCACTGCTGGTTTGAATTTAGACTGGTGCAACTATTTGGAAATCAGTGTGGAGACTCCTTAAAAAACTAGGACTGGAAATTCCATTCAAACCAGCTATCCCCATACTGGGAATTTTCCTAGAGAAACTGAAAATATCATATCATAGTAATATATGTCTACCTATGTGTATAGCAGCACAATTTGTGATAGCTAAATCTTGGAAACAACCAAGATGCCCGTCACATGAGGAATGGATAAAAAAAGATGTAGTATTTTTATACAATGGAGTATTACTCAGCTATAAAGAATGATAAACTCGAAGCCTTTATATTTAAGTGGATGCCGCTTGAAGAAATGTGGGAGACTCAATAACTCCAGGCCTCCAATCCTATTGCAAGTGGGTTTCCGGGTTCCTCTTCCCCTACCTCTGCTGAGCTAAGCTCCTAATTTTCTTACCCCACCTATTTCCCATAAGTCTCCTGCTATGACCCGGAGGTGGGACTTCCTGTCATAGCCCAGTTGCCTAGGTACTCTCACTTTTTACCCACCGAGGTCATTTCCCAATGCCTCCACCATCTATACACCCAGAGTTTCCTTTGAGTAAACAAGACTTGATCAGAATCCTGTCTTGTCTCCATTTCTCGCATGTCCTGTCCTTTGTCCCCTCCTCAATTCTCTGCTCCTCTCCCAGGTGACCTTCATTGACTGACCCACTGGACGGGACAAAGACATACTCATAAGGGAAATAAACCAGACCCACATGTGTAAATATCATATAGTCTCCCTAGTATAAGAACTCAGAAGAAGAAATAAGTATAGAAAGTTATAACAATTAAAAGGAAAGTGAGAAATTGAGGATTAGATAACAAAGAGAGGGCAAGGAGAAAAGCTAGGAAATATGACAGTGGCAAAGTCATACATTTATGTGTAGAAGATGGTTAAGGCAATGATCCTGAGAATCTTTAGCAGGTTTTTGAAACTAGCAGAGAATTGGTAGGATTCTCACCCTGAGTAACTATATATGCTGATACCTGTGAACTAAGCAACGGCACTGAAAATAGCAATGTGTAATACTAGGGTCATTTTTGGAATTCCTGTCATTCTGGTCTTCTAAATATGTACTGCTTGTCATGTTATAACAATTACTGCCACACTGTCTCTCATGTAAATGTGTCTTTAGAAATAAAAGGTAATAAATGAAAACATGAGACAAGAAAAAAAGTCACAGGACTGTCCTGTTACAATGCTGTATATGGTTATATTTTTAAATGCCTGTATAAAAATATGTAATTGTTTATTCCTATCTTTAAATTTTTTTTAGTTTTTTAATTTTAATTTTTTTCTTCATATTTTGTAGGAACTCAAAGTTGAATATATCAATACTTAATGGAAAATATCTGTTCCATGTTATGCCTAAGATGTTTGATATTCAGACAGATACAGAGTTTAAGCTCAACAGCCTGTGTTCTAGGGTAATAGTAATAAGCTTCTCTTCTGGAGGGTTAACAACCTAAGTTTGCAGACCAAAAATTGGAGAAAAAGAAGGGCTGCAAGGACAGCTAACGTTTTGGCCGTAGCCTTTCAAATTCAGTAAAAACTAAGGACATAGGAGAACCTATACTGTAACATCATGTAACACAGTTGTGTCCCAAAATTTTCTGATCAAGGAAATTATAGGGCTGCAGAGGAAAGTGATTGATGATGTAGAATGTGCCTAAGGAGAGTCATATGGAGATAAATCATTCTCTCAGGCTTTCATAGAGAGCAACTTGGTAAAATCTTGACTCATCTTCATGGCTGACACTGACAACAGATCTACAAACTGCAGTACAGGATTTCAGGATAAATCCTGAGGGGATTTGACCTTATCAGATACGAAAGTTTCATTTCTTGTTATATGGATCTTGCTTTATCTTGGTCTTAACCATCCAATAGAAAAGTATTAAAACGAAGTATAGAAAGTAAAACCATATTAATATGCTGAGTTGTAAAAGGCTCAAGTTAACAACTGCTGACTTTGCCAGTCTTACAGAAAACCCACCACTATAATGGACTAGTGGATTATATTGGAATATTTTGCTGAATTCACACACCTGTAATATTTAAATAACAATGGAATACCCTTCTCTGACAAAACTAACCGAAAATAGGGATACAAATGAACAATCATTTTGTATCTGTATATTCAAAGTAGGACAGATATACAGCTGCATTCTCTTAATTCAATGAATAGAGAGATTTGTTCTAATAGTGTTTGTGGACAGGATATCATGTATGCTTCTTGTACAATGAATAACCATTAAGAGAACAATATACAATGTATCAATTATTGAAACTGTGCTAGTAATCTGTTTTGAAACTGTCTCATTGCTATTTGTTTCTCAATAAAATTATTAAGAAAAAGCACACCAAGAGAAATTATGGAAGCCACAACTTTCACACTAACACCCCCCAAAATGAAATACATTGGAATAAATATTTTACAAATATATTGTAAAATATTTTACAGTGAAAATTGTAGTACTCTTGAAAAAAAGAGATCTAAGAGGATTATAGAAAATGGAAGGATATTCCTTGCTCCTGGATATGAAGAACCAACATTGTGAAATGGCCACACTCCCAACATAGTGATACAGTTTCCATGCAATCCCAACTAAAATACTGTTAGTATGTCCCACAGATTTAGAAAAGACATTCTTAAAATTTATCTGGAACCAGAAAAGATGTAGAATAGGAAAAACAATTCTGGGTAACAAGGAAAGGCAGGAGGCATCATAATCCTTGACTTGAAATTAACCTGTAAAGCTACCATGACAAAAATCAGAATGGAACTGTCACAGAGACAGTTCTGAGGATCAATGGAACAGATTAGAAGATGTAGACAGAGCTACAAACACACTCAGCCACCTTATCTTTAACAAAAAGGCCAAACATGTTCATTGGAAGAAAGATTTCCTCTTTAATGAATGGTGTTGGAAAAACCAGCTTTCCACATGCTGCAGGCTTAAAATAGACCCATGCATATTACCATGCACAAAGCTACACAGTCAAAATGGAGCAAATGTTTAAACATTGAAACTGGAACACTAAGTCTTCTGGTGGAGAAACCAGATAGAAACCTTAAGGAAATAGGGGAAGGTAAAGAATTCATGAACAAAATCAAACTGCATGGGAAATTTTTCAAAGAATCAAAAACTGGGATCTCATCTTTTTGAAAAGTTTCTGCACACCAAAAGAATTCACCAACAGAATAAAAAGAACACCTATGAATTGTAAAAATTATAGCAGATTGTCCTTCAGACAAAGGACTCTTTAGAACATATAAATATTTTTAAAAATCAGGCCTTTAAACTTCAAAGACACAATCCAAAAATGGACATCTGAGATGAATATACAAATCACAAATGAAGAGATATGAATGGCCAATAAATACATGAGAAAATGTTCAGCATCATTGGTCTTTTAAGGAATGTAAATTAAAACAACACCAAGATACCATCTTACGCCAGAAAGAGTGGTTATCATCAAGAAGTCAACCAATAACAGATTCTGGAGAGGCTATTTGGAAAAAAGTACCCTTCTCCACTGTTGGTGGGAGTGCAGGCTGTTACAACCATTATGGAAATCAGTATGGGGATTCCTCAAAAAGCTAGGACTGGAGGTCTCATTTAAGCCAGATATTCCTCACTTAGGTATTTTTCCAAAAGAACTGAAATCATCATATCACAGCAATATATATGCATCCATGTTTATAACAGCACAATTTGTCATAGTTAAACCTTGGAAACAACCCAAATGCCCAGCAGCTGAGGAATGGATTAAAAGGATATGATATTTTTCACACAATGGAATATTATTCATGTATAACAAAGATAAATTAGAGGCTTTTATAGATAAATGGATACAGCTAGAGACTATATTGGTAAGTGAAATCAGGTCCACATGTGCAAGCATCGTATTGTCCCACTAGTGTGAAAACCTGAAAGAGTAATTAAAATCCAAAAGGTACAGCAGATCCTGAGAAAGGCCAAGAAATTGTCCAATGGGAAGGAAAAATTTGGGTGAGGAAAAGGACAAAGGAAAGAAGGAAAAGAGATATATTCAGGTATATATGCCGAATAGTTTGGATTATTGTTGATTTCTGTTGGTCTTTTGAAAGGAGCAATTAATACTTTCTCTTTTTTTTGTATTTTAGGGAAGGGTCTACAGGGGGTTCAGGATGTCACTACTAGATCAAACTCATAGTGATCCACCTGTTTACAGCCTCCCAAGAGCTGGGATTCCAGGCATGCACCACCATGCCCAGTCTCAATCTCTGTCTCAGTGTGTCCCGGGGGTGGGGCTTGCACGGCAGGTACTTCAATCCACTGAGCTATTTGACTGGCCCCAGGAACAGTTAAAGCTTGATTTTTTTTTTCTTTTTATTCTGATTTTTCAAAAATTTCTTATAAGTTCTTTGTTGCTTTGTTTTCTTTAAATGAATTTTGCACATTTATATCTGGTAATCTGAACAACTAATTTGAAGATAGCATAATATAATACAGTAATTATTGTTGAATTCCTATTACTTTGCTCAGTGAAATCTTGTATCATTTCTAATACTGTTTTTCTTCTATTATTGTTTTCTATTCTTTTTAAAAAAATCTTGGGGCCGGGGAGATGGCTCAGTAGGATAAGTGCTTGACTGGCAAACGCAAGGATCTGAGTTCAATCCCCAGTTCCGCAAAAATAAATGAATAAATACATAAATACATAAATAAAATCTTGCCCTAAGGAGACAGCTGATAGTCCCTCAAGAAGTTCAAGCAGTGTGTGTGTCTGTGTGTGTGTGTGTCTGTGTGTGTGTGTGTGGAGTGCTCTTCTGGGTCCCTCCTGGTAGGAAGAAATTTCTCTTGTTGATGCATCTTTACTATAGCTTTTCAATTATAACTGCCTTCCTTAGCTTCTGATCCTTGAATCAGCAGAACACCTTCAGCAGTGTGCCATTCTTAATAACCACAGTGTGTTAATCATTGCTACAAACTCACAGTCAAAGCAAAATGCCTTTTAGGTTTAAGAGTGATCTTATGAGGGCTGGTGAGTAGCTCAGTGGAATAAGTGCTTGCCTAGCGAGTGTAAAGTCCTGGGTTCAATCCCTGGTACCACCAAAACAAAACAAGAATGATCTTATGAAGCAGTAAACATGTATTTTATTGGTTCTCAACTCTTGGTTGCACATATTTTATTATTCTACAGATTGAAACAGGATGTGTAAGGCCATTGTGCTGCACACTGGAGTTTAATAAGATAGAGCACTTCAGTGATTGTCTTTTGCATAATGAGTTGTACTGGCCTCTTTTTTAATGACATGTCATTATTTCTTAGAAGAATGACTAATAGACAAACTGTTATTCAGGCTTGGGTGTTTTCTAAAGTGAATCAGGTTAAGTCTGTTGTGTCAGGAAAATAATTTATTGCACATATTGCCAATGAGAAAATTTAGAGCTTTCAAAAAGAGTTGGAAATTTGCATCCTTCGCTATACATCTTTCCAGTAGTTAGATTTTTCAGATGAGGTTATGGGTGACATTAATAAATGGGAGCTTTGTATATTGTAAATGAAATGTATTCAGATTTTTAAGATCTGCATAATTCAAGTGAACCAATATTTTCCAATACCAGTGAACTATTTTTAAAAATCATCTTAGTAAAAGATCCTTTTATTTATTTTTTGTTATTATTTTTTTGGTGGTACTGGGGCTCGAATCCAGGACCTTGAACTTGCCAGGCAGGTGCTTATCCCGCTGAGCTGTATCCCCAGCTAAAAGGTCCACTTAAGTAATAAAACCGACCAGTGGGTCTTAAGGAAGAGTAGGAAAGTCTCCTTGGGGCCAGGGAGATGGCTCAGTAGACTATGTACTTCCCTGGCAAGTGGAAGGGCCTGAGTTCACTCCCCAGTTCTGAAAAAAAAAAAAAAAAAAAAAGAAAAAAAAGAAAAAGAAGTTTCCTTGATGTTTCAGATTCTACTTGCAATGAATGTTTTTCTTTGCTGATACTGGGGATTGAGCCTGAGGTGTCTGCACTGAATTATACCCCAGATCTTCTATTTTTTTTTTTAAGACAAGGTCTTACTAAATTGTTACATTGCCCAGCTGGGCTTTAAATTACAATCCTGCCCTGAGCGGCTCTGAGTGCTGAGATTATAGCCATAGACCATCTCACCCAGGTTGTTGCAAGTAATATTTAAGTTCCTTATTTTCCAATTAGTTGTGTAAAGCCACTTTTTGTCATATATTTTAATCAAAATAAAATATCACAATCAATTAAATAAAAAGCCCACCATGGAAATCCACTTGTCTTTTCTAAAACCAGACACTTAAATAGACTTGCAAGGCAAACAAATGCAGTTCTTCTTACTAAATTTTTAGTTTATTTTATAAAATAGCTAGTTTTTTAAACTAATTTATGTCAACCTGTAGTCTGTTTACTGCTATTCTGATTTTTAGTTTGCTTATGTTTTGATATAGGGTTTCACTATGCAGCTCAGGCTGGCCTTGATCTCACTGTGTAGCCTAGGCTGACCTTGAACTTATACAGATCCTTTTGTCTCAACTTTGAGTGCTAGGATTGCAGGCATTCACAACCATGCTTGGCAACTGCTATTTTTAAAATAAGTATCTTGAAACCTTTTGTTACAATTTTGGATATGTGGAAAGAGCTACATATGACCCACATTTCTTAAAATCTTCATTTATTTTTAAGAACGTAGGGCTGGCGAGATAGCTCTGTGGTCTAAAGTGCCTGCTTAGGTAAGCTTAGGCAAGCATGCAGGGACCACGGTTTGATCCCCGGCACCACATCCTGCACCAATCCTGCCCCCACAGCAGGCTGAGATGGCAAAAAAAAAAAAAAAAAGTAAAGAGACCCTGAAACCAAATGTTTTGAGACTCTCTACTCAAGGTTATAATTATAATTTTATTTTCTACTCAGTAAAGGTAAGCAAACAAATGAACAAAAACTTGAATAGAAAAGGAGGTTCTTTTTTA
>NW_004524588.1:11959642-11969631 GCF_000260255.1 Octodon degus
GTGTTTGTAAATGGGATCACAAGTCCGCATCTTGTACAGCAATTAACCACTAAGAAGAATATATGCAGTGTATTATTTGTTGAAACTGTCCTTCCGATATGATTTAAAACTGCCCCACTGCTATCTGTTTGTCAATAAAACTTTGAAAAAAAAAATTAAAAAAGTAGGTGAGAGGTCACATCTGCTGATCTTTATGGAGCCTAAGGAAATGGTATGGCTTATATGTAGCTATCCCCTGAAAGCCTCATGTGCTCATAGGCAGGGCTTTGGGGAGGTGGCTGTATCCTGAGTGTGTGATACTGGATTCGTCCATTGATTTGGTTCTGGGTGTGGATGGTGGATTCACTGAAGAGGGGAGACCCAACCTGGGTGTGTGTGGCACTATCCAATAGGCCAATAACCTGGATGGAATAAGAAGTGAAAGAAGGAAGAAGGCTCCATGCTTCCTGCCTCTCTTGCCATGGACTGCTTCCCTTCCACCATGCCCCTCTGCCATGCTACCCTGTCTTGCAGCCAGCTGACTCTGGACTGCAACCTACACAAACCTCTAAAAAGTCTTTCGTCCTATTTGTGAGTGTCGAATGTTTTGTCCCAGCAGTGTGAAGGCAACTAAGGCAGAGAGGCAAAGTATTGTTGAAATTGTAAATGATTTTTTTGTCACATCATAACTGTAAATATTTCTAGGGTATGGTACAATATTTTAATACACATCTACAAAGTTTTATGATCAGATTAGAATAACTGGTCAATTTATTACCTTAATCACCATTTCTTTGTGGTGGAAACATTCAAAATCTTCTCTCCTAACTATTTTGAAATAAATAATTGGTTGTTTTCAACCATAGTTACCCTACTGTGATACAAAATGTTAGAAAATTATTTGTCTTATCCAAATTACACCCCTATACACATTAACGATTCCCTACCTCTCCATTAACCCACTCTTTCCAGCCTTTTTAAACTTTGACATAAGAGTTATAAAATGTGTTGTTTTTCTGTTTCTGACTTGTCTTAATTGACCTAATACCTTCTACCTTGATCAATTTTTCTGCAAATTGCAGGTCTATCTTTTTATGACCAAATAATATTCCATCATGTATACACACATACTATATATCACATTTTTTGACCCATCCATTTATTGATATACCTAGGTACACCTAGATTGATGTTCAGATCTTCATTAGGTGAAGTGGAGAAATAAACACAAAAATACAGCATCTCTCTGACATACTGATTTAAATTTAAGCATTTAAAAGTCTCATTCTGGGGATGACTTTCCATGCAGGATCCACATGAATAGTTCAATTCATAGAAACTCCAACTAGATTAAACATTCAATTATATGAATGACGGTGGACTTAGGGAAGTTAGAAACTATATAGATGGTAGATTAAATGGAAGCATTTTCCTAATTATTATAAAGTTATGTTTCATAACCCAATAAAACTAACAATGAAGAAAAATGATTTCTTCCCCGGGATTAGAATATAAGCATAGAGAAAAAAAGTTCTTGGGACAGTGAGATAGCTCAGTGGACAAAGTGCCTGCTTTGGCAAGCGCAGGGACCACGGTTCGATCCCCTGTTCTGAATGCCATGGCTGTCCCAAGCCCATGTCGCACTGAGCTGGCAAGAGTCTGGGTGTGGTGGCACAAGCCTATAATCTCAGTGCTAGGGAGGCTGAAAACAGGAGGTTCACCCTGAGTCCAATCTCTATAGTAAGAATCTGTACCATATCAACAAAAAAGAAAGAAAGAAAAAAAGAAAGAAAGAAAATAAATAAATAAATTAGTTTTTAGGTTTAATACCAGAAAAAAAGAAACATTTCTTCCCTTTTATTCAGTTTTCACAAATAGCTGATAGGTGGAAAGAGAGGCCATGTTGGAAAAAAATGATGTGCAATTCTGAACTAATTACATAACATATAGCATGAGCACAATTCAGCCATCTGGGATAAGACAAATGTCATTTTGGAAGATTCAACTTGAACTCTTAAGACAATTTCAACCTTTTGAAAGCAATTCTCTTAACTATTTACCAGTCCAATTATTTAAATACAGGATGACCATAAGTTGCATATTTTTCATTGACTTTTTAAGATAATATAACAGGAAACGTGAAATCACAATTTTATCAAATTTATTCCATAGAAGAATAGACTAGGGGGTGCCTGGCCCTAGCTCAGTTCTTTAAGTGGCTGCTTCCACAAAGCTGTCAGCTTCAGGTGGCTGTGGTTCATCCCCACAACTCAAGCCAGTCAAACCTGCCCTGAAGGCATTCGGAGCAAAAAAAAAAAAAATCCTTCTGCCTTTGAGGCTGGGGAGTTGGCTCAGTGGAATAAGCGCTTCCCTGGCAAGTGCAGGGGCCTGAGTTCAATCCCTGCTTCTGCAAAAAAAAAGAATTGACTGGTTGAAATGATACCTACCTGAGCAACACTCAAGATAGTGTGTAAACAAATGCACTGCCCATACAATGGTCAGCATCAGCTGCTATGTGGTTAATGGAAAAATTTTTGTTTTTCTTTCGTAGGGATTCAGATATTTTTGTACCTATTTAACACATATATATCACTTTCCAACTTGGGCCCGGCAGAATGGCTCCTGCAAAGAAGGGTGGCGAGAAGAAGAAGGGCCGTTCTGCCATCAACGAGGTGGTGACCCGAGAGTACACAATCAACATTCACAAGCACATCCACGGAGTGGGCTTCAAGAAGCGCGCCCCTCGGGCACTTAAGGAGATCCGGAAGTTTGCCATGAAGGAAATGGGGACTCCCGATGTGCGCATTGACACCAGGCTCAACAAAGCTGTCTGGGCCAAAGGAATAAGGAATGTTCCATATCGTATCCGAGTACGGTTGTCCAGGAAACGAAATGAGGATGAAGATTCACCAAACAAGCTGTATACCTTGGTAACCTACGTACCTGTTACCACGTTCAAAAATCTCCAGACAGTGAATGTGGATGAGAACTAACTTGGAAATAAAATTACAGAACTGCCAAAAAAAAAAAAAAAAACAAACATATATATCTATTTAATGTCCTTGTCATTCAATAGGTTTCACTATATTGCTGGTTGGAAATCACTGGCCTCTGCTTCTCACTGTGTGATGCCAATGACTGCAAACACAAGTGACTTGCAAGTTTAAGCTGCACTTGTCAAGTGATTTTATTTTTCATTTTTCAACTCCTATTCTTCCATTTACAAAAAACTATAAATGAAGATGACACAGATGGACTAGAAAGGCTGTTTGACTTTTTTCTAGTCTCTGAGGCATTGAGAAAACATTCTGAGTTTGATTTCCAACATGAAGTTGGTTTGCAGATGGTTGAGTGGGAAATCTTGGCAGATGTGAGTGTGACATCCTGAGCAGTCAAGGCTGACACACACGAATGGCCTGACAATGTAAGAGATGTTTCTATTTGTCTTCCTGGATTGATGGGCCTAATAGTTTATAACAGTGTGGTGAGAAGACACCAGGTTGAAAGTATCAAATATCAGATAAGGAAGAAAGAATAGGAGTATTTGGGATTTACCTCCAGGGGACATGGGTGGAGGTAATGACTTTCCCAAATAATTGACTCAATAGTACGTAAATATCAGTGTTTTCTGGTGCCTGCAACTTTCAATTTGTTATAGCTTGTTATAACCACCCTTCTAGTACTAGGTGTGTCAGAAGACATCATTTTGTTGCTTGGAAATAAATGTCAACTTCCTTGATCTTTAGGTCCCGTTCTAGCCATCTTGGTGTCCCCGTTAGCTTTTCTACCATTCACAGTGAAGGAATACCTTCTGAGTGTTGAAGAATAAATAAAAATGTATTAGGCAAAGATGGTTAAAGAAGAAAGAAATGCAAGTGCATGGCCCAGACTGGCAAAAATAAAGAAGCCTTAAAAGACAGAGTATGGAGCATAGCCGGTCAAACAGTGTGCCTAACATACACACTACCTGAAGGGACGTGGTAACAATGAATTGTGGTTGGCTCGTATACTGTTAGGTCTCATGAGCCACACTAATGGTGCATTTTATTTCTGTAGACCTTGGGACAAATGACAAAGGCTGTTGAAAGTAGAAGAGTTATACTCCTTTTTTTTCCCCAAAATAAAACCTAACCATAAAATAAGACCTTATATGATTTTTCAGGATGCTTGTAAGATATGCCCTACCCCTATTTAAAATGAGCCCTATTTAAGATCTTCAACCAGACAGACACATTTGGTACGTCTGTTGTAACACATGACCATTATACTGAATTATAAAATAATGATATAATATGTAGTTAAATAGAAATTCATACTACTGACATTAATACTTCAGTGATAGCACAAATTCTAAGTAAGTATTCATAAATACCCATGTGGGTGCTTTTGGTCAAGAGATAAACACCCACGTAAACAGAGGAACTTGAGATTTATAGCCGAACGACCAATCAGAATATAGACACAACACACAAAGTGTGCACTTGCTAATGAAAAGATGTGGTTGTGTCTAGTTTCTTAGTTGATATAGAAGAAATTAAACTGCAAAAGTTTCCTTAGAAAAAGAGATATTTTCAAGATTTTCTTCTTGTATGTTTCTGGTGGGAATTGATAAAATTATGCACATAAGTTGCAGTCATTGATTATGAGGAGAAAGCACTAACCACAGTAGAAATGTATAGTGAAATAGCTGAGATTGTTATTTCTGGATGAAAATCTTGTAAAAAACCAAAAAGCCTAAAGACTTCAGAACTACCATCATCTATACTTCAATGTTCCATCAGATATTTAATCATTGATGGGTATTTTCCAAAAACGTTACATACAATTTTTGAACAATGTGTATGGGTGTTGTGGGTATACTGTTTAACAACGTGGGCATGACTCCTGCAATCATGAATCTTTCATTCACAAGGGAGAAAAAGATAAATAAATGGCTATAAAAGTATAGTAAAGCAGTTAAACTGTACATGTGCTTTGATAGAGGGTGTTATGAGACTAATTGGCTAAGTTTGGAGTGTAGGCAACATTGGCTAAATTTGGAGAGCTCTTAGAAGAAATTAGAATCAAGCTGACATCCTTTTTTTTTTCTTCTTCTTCTTTTCTTCTTCTTCTTCTCCTTCTCCTTCTCCTTCTCCTTCTCCTTCTCCTTCTCCTTCTTCTCCTTCTCCTTCTCCTTCTCCTTCTTCTTCTTTTTTGTGGAACCAGGGATTGAACTCAGACCCTTACGCTTGCCAGGGAAGCACTTATTCTGCTGAACCATCTCCCCGGCCTAATCCGACATCTTTGGATGTCATAAGAGTAAGTCCTGGCCCAGAAAAGTGAGGGGTAAGAAGAGCTGCGGGGTACAAGCAGAATTCTAGACAAAGACCTACAATCCAGAGAAAGATGTTGCATTCAGGAAACCAGGTAGGTGTTGTGTGAGTGTGTTGGGAGATGTTGGAGCTGTTGGATTTCTTGAAGCTGCTGTTGGTTTTTTGGATTTCTTGAAGCTGCTGTAGGTGGTTTGGTTTTTTTCTTTTTTCTGCTGAATTGGGTATATACACTGTGTGGGGGAAGACAGGACAGATGGGACTATCACAGATAAAGCTGAAGAATCAGGTAAGGGCAGATCCTGCCAAACCTTGCAATACTCATAACAGAATTAGATCTATCCTGAGGGCACTAGGGAACCATTGGTTACTTACAAGCTGAGAGATGACCATATTCATGTTTAAATCCCAGAAAGATTACTCTGACTATAGATTAGAGCATACACTGGTAGATGCAGACAAGTTAGGGGCAGAAATGTCAGTAGAGAAAGATGTAATAATCCTTAAGAGAGGTTTGAAAAGGCTGAACAGGAAAGTGGAAATGGAGACTGTAGTGGATTGACAGCTGGTAGTCAACACCCAGTTGAACTGGGCCAGCATGCTGCTGGGTGTGTGAAGCCCATGTGAGGATTGCTGCCAGCAGCATAAGAGGCTGTTGGGAGTTGTGTGAGTGTGTTGGGAGATGTTGGAGCTGTTGGATTTCTTGAAGCTGCTGTTGGTTTTCTTGGAGGGCCTTGTTATACTGGCTTTCCTGATGAACTTGGCTGTTCTTACTGTTGAAGGAGCTTGGGACCTTACCGTCACCAAGAATGGCTACAGTTCACTTTGCAGGAGCTCTGGTCCTCACTTTGAGCATCACTTCCTGGTTTGAGAGAGAAAAATGGTACAATGCTCAGACACCTGGAGAAGCGATGGCTTCCTGGCACCAGTGCAGATTCCTGTGCCTGCTGGCACAGACCCTTCATCCTGCTGGCACAGACTTTCTAGCTTCCACCATTGATCTTTGTATCTTTCCAGTGCAGATCTGTGAAACAGGCCTGCATGAGGCTTTGCCATGGGCTCTTGGCCTATAAATGGACTCATGGCGGTGGGGCAATGTTGTGGGCTCTAGGTCTTCAGCTGAACTTATGCAGGATGTTATCACAGGACCCAGGCCATCAGCTGAATTCTTTGGTCTTTACAGATTTCCTGCATTCTTTTTGTATATGATTCTTTGGGATGATGGTTATAAAATAATCTTATAATTAAGTGTCTTCTATTTTATTTGTTTCCCCTTGCAAAACTCCAGACTACAACAGAGACAAAAAGGAGGGAATAGATTTTTGATAGTACTAATAAAGGATTACAGACAAGTCTTTGTGAGTGTTTAAGATGAGAAGGAAAGAACCAAGAGTGATACAGATCTCTGGTACAGCCAGTGGTTAGTGGCTGTTTACTGAGATAGGGGTGTGAGAAAGGGGGTATAAATGAAGAGGTGAGGATAGTTCAGTGTTGTTGCTAATGAGTTTGGTGCATCAGGTGAACCTTCAAACAAACTCCTACAGGTAATGGGATGTATGGACCTGTAGCTGTAAATTGATATGTGAGAGTCTTTAACAGAGGGATGATCATTGGAGACAATGTGTGTAAGGAATGCATAAGTCTTCCAGGTACCGACTCCTAAACATCCATGAGTATTAACTTAAAATGAGAAAAGTCGCCCAATTTCTGAATTGCCTTTATCACAGCCCTGTAATTTCTGTTCCATCTTTAGCAACTTGTGCTATTCTCTCACCTTAAAGAAATCCCAGATTTTAAACTAATTACTTTTTAGATCATTGGAGCTTACTTTGATTCAGTCACTTCTTCCTTTGTGCTCTGTTTCTGACATTATAGCCACGTTAATATAAAAGAATAAAACCATGACATTTGGTTGCAGGCAAAATAACTGAGTTGGGCTTTTAGGGAACTTTTGAGTTAGCTGATATTTAAAACTGTATGCTTCTTCCTTCCCTTTTAATTAATTCATCTGCTTGGCCTGCCCCGCGATGGTCAATACTAATTTAGGATCTCTTTTTTTTTCCAGAGATTAAATTGCTTTTCTAAAGTATCTTTGGTTTCTAAAACTTGGTGTCTCTGAGATTTTGCTGCCGGCACAAAGAGCACATACATATTCCAACAATCCACGGATTGTTGTTCATGAGAGACACCAGCTCTTGGCCTCTGAGAGGAAGGGCACAGCAAATTTCTGCATAGGGGGAAGTGGTGGAGCTATTATTGCATTCAAGATGTGTTGAGTTGTCTATTCAGGAAGACACAAGTCAGGCTCTGTGATCCACTCAAAAGAGGAGGTTGTGAAATCGGGTCCCCCGTGGACACTGTGACTACCAGCTCTTCCCTCAAATCTGTGCAGTGGCACAAGGTTCCCAGCTCCCTGACTTGCTAACCTTGATGTCACCTATCACCATGGAAATGTGACTCTGACAAGAGAACTTCCTCCTCTCATACAGAACATAAAAGAATGTGAAGGGGAAAATAATCTGGAGGAAAAATCACAGTCCCCTTCATTTTATCATTAAGCTTTGTTTTTTAGAACATGGAGCTTCCCTTCCCATTTGGAACTTTGGTGTAGGGCTGGGGAGGAAAAGGAGGCAGGCACAACTGCTGCAGGGATTCACAGGCCATCAGAGCTCTCCTCTGTGGAGGGCTGGTATTAAGGGAGTGGAGGCTTTCCAGTGGCAAACCTAGAATATTTCTTATTTGCTTAATACTATTTCACATGCACTTGGCTTTGCATTAGACATTGCTAAATAAACAGCCAACTATTGGTATTGCTATTTGAGCCAGGCATGGTGGCATCTGCCTCTAAACTCAGCAATCAGGAGGCAGAGGTAGGAGGATCTCGGCAAGTTGGAGGGCATTCTGGGGCTACATAGTGATTACCAAACCAGCCTGAACTATAAAGCAAGACACTGTCTCAAAAGCCGAAACAAACACACAGTATTACTCTTTGCCTACCACCTTGTCAAATTAAAACCAGAATTTAACAGCAATAAGAAGCTCAATCTCAATTGATAGTGAAATTGTTTCCATAGAGTTGTAAGGAACCATAGAGATCTATCCTGATGCTTCTAGCCTCAAGCCCATAAACTTAGAATTGTGTGTCAAGTGTACTGGGCATATCAAACAAGTCTTCCTCAGATTCTCATTTATTTTGCCATTCACAAAATACCAGGAAGAATGCACTTGGTTCCATAGCTTTATTCAGCTAATGCAACTCAAAAAGATTGTGTTCTTTCATTTTCTCCCTTCCTCTTGCTCTTTCTTTCTTTTCTTCTTGTTGCTTTTCTTCTTTATCTTTCCTCTTTCCAAAATGACATGCTATAAACATGAAATTTTGTATTGGGTTTGAATGAATGTTAAAAGTGGAATTGTTCCACGTTAGAAGGACAAAGAAGGCAAAGAAGGAATGAATGGGGAAGTACCCTTGAACTCATAGCGAAGATCACCAATGAATTAGCAGGTGGTGTTTCAAATGCATTTTGAGGTTTTGACCATCAGTAATACAGATGCCTACCCAGAAACCAGGACCTAACATGTTCTTTAAAAAAAAAAAATTAAATGTTTCATTTATTTATTTACTTGGTACAGGGTCTCACTACACAGCTAAGACTCATAGTGATCCTCCTCCCTCAGTCTCCCCAGCATTGGGATTACAGGCATGCACCCCACTTTGGTGGCTGGCATGATGCTCCTGGGGTTCCGAGGCTGACATCATATGCTAACCAGGGATTGAACCCAGGTCATTGCGCTTGCCAGGCAGGCACTTAGACTGCTCAGCTATCCCCCCAGCCCCTAACATGCTCTTAGCATGCAGTCCTTAGTCCTCCGGGTGTCTTGGCAATTGACGTTTCTTATCTTCAAGAGTGAACATCTTGAACTTCTGCTTTAGATATCTTTTCCTGTAACCACTATTTGTTCCAAAGCTGGAAGTCCCCAGGCTCACTGATACTAAAAATAAACCCCGCACGGACCTTAGAGAAAGGCTTTTAGGTTGGAGTGGTGCTTCCCTGCTTTTTCACATGCAAAGTGACCACAATGGTAACCTCACCTCAAGGGCTGATGATAAGAATTTAATATGTTGAAGTTAATAGTGTCTAAAACAAGGTCTAGCACCCAAAGTTCCTCGTTATAATAGTGACTTTCTACTAACGCTTACTCAGTTCCTGGCCCTGAAAAGTCCCCGCAACTGACTCAAAGTGTAAGAATGCTGGATGTCATTTTTTTGGTCTGTTTGTTCTGTGCTTAAAAAAATAACAGTGTTAGAGCCTCACTCACTCTCTATGCCTTTTCATGAGACCTCCAGCAAGATACTGGGTAAGGCCAGGCACAGCTGAGCAGCACTTTCTGATTTCAGTGAACATAGTAGGGCAGCATTTCTCCAAGTTTACTTACTTGTGAATTCCTTTTGTAATAAAATCTTGTTACCTTCCATAGTAATCTTAAAATGTGTTTCATCTGTTTGATGTGGGATGTATTTTAAAATAACTTTAAATTACACACATTTTAGATCTGTGCTCTAAACTCTAAGGCTAATGGGTATTCATTATGTTATTATCTATATATTTTTGTACTCCTGAAATATTTCACTATAATAAAGAGTTACACCTACATTTCATTTGTGGTAGCCTAATAATTAGTTTAATAAGGAAAATTTCAATA
>NW_004524588.1:11969731-11991661 GCF_000260255.1 Octodon degus
TATATATATGATTTATATTAACTTCTGTATTAGGGGGCTGGGGAGATGGCTCAGTAGAATAAGTGCTTCCCTGGCAAGCACAAGGGCCTGACTTCAATCCCCAGTTCTGAAAAAATCATAGAAAAGTAAATTTTAACTTGACTATATATCATATTTTTACTTTGTTTTTTTTTAGTGGAATTACTTGATTTTATTTTACACTAGGTGGTAGGCACAAAGTAATCATCCTTAATAAAGTTGACAATTAAGTTCACTCAGAACATTTTTAATAATGCACATTTTAAAAAGTATTCCTCTTATAAATTGTTCTGCAATCCAAATATATGATAGCTTGGAAAACAACGTTTAGAAAACAAAAGACTATGTAAAAAGACAGAGTAAAACAACTACAACAGTACAGGTTTTGGGGGCTCAGATTCTCCAGTTTTCTTACTGCATCATCAGTGTCAAATCTGCTCCTTCAGCTGGCCCCACTGCTCTGGATTTAAAGAAACACCTTTTCTTCCTGGTTTCATTCCACCTTCTGGATCCCTCCAATATTCTCTAATATCAATGTGAACTTTCCTTTTAAAGTGCCGAACACTGACATGTCTCAATTTCCCATCTGAAACATGTTACTGCTGCTGCTGCTCTGCTTAGAAAATGACAGAGCTCTTGAAGACTCACCAGTCTTCTGCTTCTTTACAGGCTTTTCTGGAGCAACTTGCTTTTTCTTCTTTAACTTTTTGTCAACTTTACTGTCCGAATCGCTTCCTGAAGAGCGTGAAGAAAGAAGTTCCTTTGATTGAGGCGTTGCTCCGCTGCTGCAGTCAATAGCCTCCTGCTTGCCTGAGAGTCTGTATTTTTACTTTGGGACCAAAAATATATTAAAAATAGATTGAAGCATGAATACAAAATCTAAGCTCAATAATTGCTTTCATAAATTTATGTTTGAAATTTTCATTTCAACTATAAAATCAATTGGTATCCTTTTTAGGTAAATATAACTTTTTGTTTCTAAGTTACTAGATAAGGAAAGAGGAGTCAGTTTTGATTTGCAACCATTTCACAAATAACACACTAAGCCTTCTTCTCAATGGTTAGAAAATCAAATTGCATATAGTCAATACAATATTTTACATTTAAGCATGGTTAACCTGCTGAAGACATTCTGATGAGTGGTATGAGAACTTTGACTACAAAATGGACTTTCATTTGATATGAGAAATTTGAATGCTAGTGGAACATCTTAAAGCAAATTTTCAGAATTATTGTTTCTGCTTCTCTTCCATTTTCTGCACTTCAGAATTAAACTATGCATAACTGAAAAAAATTAATGCATAATTAGGAACAAAACATTAAATGAAATATGATTCAAAAATACTGTGGTGGCTACAGGAGTTTTATGTGTGAAAAAATGACTGAGAGATTGAGTCATGAAGATTTCCTGATACCCACCAGTGGCATGGATCCAGGGATTTGCAGTGATACCAATTCTTGACTTTATCAACCCCAAGTAGAAAAGCTGCTGGAATGACAATGTGACTGATAAAACAAACAAATTAATTCCATTGTAGGAGCACCTTTAGACTGGCATTTGTGGAAATGAAGGCATATCTTTCTGTGGAGGAATGAGAATTATGCAGCAGACCATTAGCCAGTCTGGCCTTTAGATGGTCAAGCTGATGGGTAAATCAATGGTTTGAGCTCAAAATTAGGAGGCGCCAAAATTACAAAAAGATAGCATTATTTTCCACCATCCCAACCGTTATTTCAACAAATAACTCAGAGCAGTTGTTTCAAATCCTTTGTATGTTCTTAAGCCTCAGAGCCTCCAGTCTTATTCTCAGCAGATAGCTTTACTCTCAACCTACTAAGAACAAAGCTGGAAAACTCAAGTTGGATGTTCAGTTTGCTCATCTCCAGTCACTGTGAATCACAACGCCCTCCTCCTTCATTCCATACCACCACCATCTTTCTGTTCCTCAGACAGCAGCCTTGGTCTCGTCTCTTACTTCATGAGTGATTCTCAATCTAAGTTCATTTTTCCTGATTTGGCTATGACAAACTGGTGCTCCTTTATTCCAAAAGAATTTTCTCTGCCTGGTTCATTCTCAGAGTATGAACCTGGCTTGCTATTTTTCAATGTTTTCATTGCCAAACATTGAGTCCCAAAATTCTCTGTCCATTCTCCTGATCATTGTAATTTAGCTTCTACCCAACTCATCAAAAACCTTCTGAATATCTCACACAATTTGCTTTTCTGCATCAGTGTCATTTGATATCACTAAGCCAGCTTTTCTTGCCATCCCTCTCCTCCTGGCTTTTGTGATGCCTCTCAATGGCCGTTCCTTCTGTTTTATTCTTGCTTTTTTTCCCTCCTTCTTTTATAAAAATAATAGATTTAGCAAACTAAAATTTGAACATTGTGAAATTTACAACCTTAATATTCAGTACATTTTAAGTATATTGATAGGGTTGTATAATATGACTATGATCAAACTTAGAACATTTTTGTTATTCCAAAACAAGACTTTCTACCCATAAACTTCCAATCCCTCCCTCCCTCCAAATCTAGGCAACCACTGAGATGTTCTCTTTCTTCATAGATTTTTCCTATTGTGGGAAATTATTTTACTTTTATTCAAAATAGATCGTATTCTTAGCAATGATAGGAAGTTAATATTTCCAAAGGAATGAAAATCCTGCACTGTGAACTCATATCATATTGGAATGAAACTAGAAACTGACAGCAGAAATATACATAGAATACAAAAAATTTACTTTCTTTTTTTCCCTATCATTTTTTATCTCATACTTTTAAATATTTTTTTTTTTTTGTATAAGAGAAACTATGTAATGGTCACACTTGTATGTCTGATTTAACATTATGGTCTCTAAGTGCATACATTTTCCTACAAATGTCCCAAGCTTATCTTTCTTTACAGCAGAGTAGTACTAAATTGAATATATGCACCACATTTTCTTTATCCGTTCATCTGTTGATGGTCATATAGGTTATTTAGCTATTATGAACTATGCTGCCATGAACATGTATATATACATGACTGTGGTAAGATGTTAATTCTCTGGGAAAAATAACTAAAATGAGAATAACTGAATCAAGTGCAAGTTGTAGTTTTAATTTGAAGAATTACCAGTCTATACTCCCACCAACAATGAAGAAGTGTTTCTTTCTCCCCACAGCCTCACCAGCATTTGTTATTGGTTGATTTCTTGATAGCTGCCATTCCTTTTGGAGTGAGATGTTGGTTTCCAATGACTGTCCCTCCTAAAATTTGTTGAAATTCAATTGCCAATGTAATGCTATTAAATGGTGGGACTTTCAAAAGATGTTTGGCACCTGAGGACACCACTTCATGTGGGCTTCACAGCTTCATAAAAAATGGAAGTGGGTCAAAGTAACCTTCATCTCCCAACCAAGGAGCGAGCACATTAGAATGCCCATGCCATGGTACCTTAAAATGTTATGTAAGGGAGATAAAAGGTGATGTGTTATTTAGTCCTTTGCTGTTTCAATGAGACTGAACTTCGTGCTGCTATGAAGAACCTTGGTGCTACCTAAGTGCCTTTCATTTTTAAAGTCCTTTCTTTGGTTTTGAGTGGGCAATCCATGACAAAATGTTTTTTTCTAGAATTGAGTTAGCCTGAATTTTCTATGTTAACTGCCACCCAAGAAGTCTGGTTAGTTCAGTGTTGTATCCCCAAATCTCATGTGTCAAAAATTCTCATAGTAATTTATTAGGAAAACTGTAAATTAAATCCAAAGGTTTTGAACCTAGGACTTCATGTAAGCATTTAAAAAAAAAGTTTGTTTTTATTGGTACATGTAAGCAGTGCAAAATGGCTACATTCATCATAGAGAGTTGGTACATGTAAATGATACAGTGAGTTCTTTTCTACTCCCTCCCTCCTCCACCCTTCACCTCCTACCCTCATGCCCCTACCCCACCTCTTTACGCTTTCAGTACCCTTAAGATGACATTGACAATGGCAGATTCTAGAATGAGTATCCTAGAAATCAGGAGACTGCTCACTTGACCTCAATCCCCTGACTTATTCAGACAGATAATATCAACTGATCAAGCATTGTTTCCTGTAGAAGGCTTTTGTAGTTATCTGGGGACCTGACTTCTCCTTTCTGCTCTCTCCAAGGGTCTTTTCACTCCTGCCCTTCACACTCTGTCCCCTCTCCACTTCTCCCCCTCAGGCTTTCCTCAATCTTTCCCTTCCTAATACTGCCAGTGATAACAAGAGATATTTATTATATTTATTAGTTTATTATATTTATTGTATTCATCTTATATTTCTTATTAGTTTATTATGTTTATTGTTTTATTGCTGTATTCTGCTATTAATTTGTTTATTATATTTATTATTTATTAGGCATTTATATTGGTAGAGTAGATTGAGCTGCTTGCCTTTATTTTCTTAAAACATCCAAAGAAGACTACCAACTAGATAGTGAAGATAATGATCAGGAAACTGACAAATATGTTCCACCCCTCATGGGAAACTGGCTATAAGAAAACACCTCTGGAACTAGATGCAAGGAAGAAATGCAAATAGGAAAATACAGAGTGTTGAAAACTCTCCACAAGAGGAACTATGCAAAGACAAATTAGCCACACACATCATCACCACGCTGAGGTTGCCATAAGAATAATTGAAAAACCCAGAAGAGTACAGTAAGACTCCCAAAGCTGCAAAAAGAAATCAAAATAATGAGAATGCTAAACCATCCAAATATAGTACAGCTGTTTGAAGTCATCGAGACCGAGAAAGCTTTCTGTTCAGTAATGGGTAATGGTTGATGCATCCTGTCAATTTGAGAAGTTTAGAAGTTTTTTTTTTTTTTTTTTTTTTTTTTTTTTAAAAGAAGAAGAAGAAAAAGAAATTTAAGTGACCCGGCAGTGGGCAAGGGTCCTCACTTTATAAACATCCTCATCCTGTGCAGAGAAGGGCAGGAAGATGGTGTGAGTGCTACACCCACCTGGGGGTTGGGGGTATAGTGGGCATATGATATAAGGGAGAAAAGGAGGCTTGCTCTCCACCCTGTTGCCTTTGCAGTTTTTGCTGTCTTCTGCCACCTTGAACTATTGCTCCTGTGCCATGCTACCCTGCCTTGGAGCCAGCTGGTTAAGGACTGAAACCTTCACAAACTGTGAGTGAAATAAAACTTTTATTCCTTCCTTTCGGGTGTTGGGTATTTTGTCTCAGCAATGTGAGAAAATAACTGTAACAGTGAAATATACAAAAGGTGCTGAAATGTGTGACTATTTGGTTGCTATTGGAAAAATGGACAAAAGAGAAGCAAGAGCTAAGTTTCTATGGATCCTGTCTGACAAGGGGACAGTGGAGAGATCGGAACACTCAGCAAGCATCATTAGATGAGGAAATGAGCATCAAACTGGTACGTGTTGGATTGAGCACTGAATTGACTATGGGGAACAAACTGGACACAAGCCGTGGCAGCTCCCACATGTGGACATGCACTGTGGCAACTGCGAGGTATGCAGCCCCCAAGATCTACCTGGGCCAGGAGCCCAGGGGCCTAGAGTTGGCATGTGGTATCTTGGCGTGGTTCTGCATCATCTAATGAGCAAGTTGCTCCTCTTAGTTGAGCAAGAGCTAAATGTCCCAGGCTGACAAGAATAAATATGATGACCACAATGGGATTCTCAGAAAAAGGACTTCACAGACCTTTTTCAGAGAAGATATATAATGAAAACATAGCCAGGCAATTCTTCCTGGAGAGAAAATCTTCAGAGCCCCACTCCCCTCACTGGAGTGCTAGCAGGCACGTGTCACTGGTACAGTGCACCCAGGCAGTGATCTCAGCAGAAGCCCTGGCCGGGCTCCTGGCCATGAAGTGCACACAAACTTGCCCTGCAGCAAACCTCAGACACTGCACCCTTCTGATGCTGGAGCAGGGATTCCTTCAGCTGTTTCCCATCCTAAGAAAAGTCAGTGCAGCACTGCAGAGGGTGAAGGAAGATTAAATTCCATCCCACAAATCTTCAAGAACAGCTTTCAAGGGCAAGAAAATTGTTGCACCCAGTGCCATACTTGGGAACCCAAGTATTCCTGACCCACCAGAAATTCCTGATCACAAGAAAAGCTCTGCCATGCCCTAGGATGGTACCACAGATTTGGCTGCAGTGATGGTGCAAAAGCTTTCTTTTGTGCTGAAAGGCCTTCTGCAGACAGATTCATGGGGATTCATACTGTGCCAGACATCACCATCATTTCCAATGAGAGAACAAACGTTGCTTTATCTCACATCATTATCAGCACCATCACCCAGGCTGGCAGCCACTTATAAGAGGCAATACCAATGGCAACACTTTGTACTACCAGCCACAGGAGGTTGGACTACCACATATAGTGACCCACATCCTTCAGACAACCTCTCCCAAAAAGCTATGTCACAGTCCCAGACTCTGTGCCTAGACTCCACTAATTTTATTATTAAATGAACTTTAAGACTTACAAGGCATTGAAATGTATTTGCCATGTAAATGGATGAAATGAAAGAAGCAAAACTTGGAGCCCTCCAGTGCACTTGGAGAATGAAACCAGTAGTTCCACGAACCCCAGGGACATGCGGTGGGAGACCAACAGAGTCTTGGAGGCAGATAACTGCAGGCATGAGCAGAGGGGCACTTCTGCCTCTTCTGCAGTGAAGGTGATGGACCTTGTGAGAAGCCTGTGCAGTGGGGATGGAGCTCTGTAGGCTGCCCGGACTGTTTCTGAATGGTTCCATGGAAAGGGCAGAGCAGGCAGATCTGTGGCCTTCAAAATTACTGCTTTGAACATTGCCAGTGAGCTCAAGCTTAGCATATTAATCATCATTTAAATAAACTGGCAAGTGAAAGTGTTTTCCTGAACAAGGATGCAAATTCTAGACATGTACAGGTAATAACAACTGTGTCTGGTAAACCAAAACTTAAAGTCTCAGGATGAGATAAACTATTTCTTTTTTTTTTTTTAATTTTATTTGTGTGTGTGTGTGTGTGTGTGTGTGTGTGTGTGTGTGGCCAGCTCAGCCCACCAGGGGGCAGGGCTGGCTGGCTTGTGGTGCTGGGAGATTGAACTGCGGTCCCTGTGCTTTGCTAAGCTTGTTCTAAGTAGGAGCTTTAGACCCCTGAGCCATCTCACGAGTCCTGAGAGAAACCATTTCTCAGAAAATATGTTCATTTTGATGTTCTCTGACTATCTTTCTGTCACTAGTTCCCCGTTCTAGGGCCTTGGTGCAAAAAAAGGTTTCATTCATCTTATAATCTCCCATGGCAACTAGGTCGGGCTTCGATGGTATAGATGTTTTATGTTAGGAATTTAGCGGACTTGCATATCTTCCCACTGAGCGGATAGACACTACATATAGTGGAAGCCAGGGTGACCCATCAGAATCACCGATGGCCTTTGATTAGTGTAGAGGTCTAGTGCCGCAGCTGGCAAGCGTGGGGATTGGCAGGTGCTTGCAGGTACCCGGCAGGCACTCACGCTTGATCTTACCCACTGTGGTGCCAATAGAGACAGCTAATTTTGTTCTATTATTACTGTTTCTAAGAAATATTCCTGTACCCCTTCAACTGATCTGACTATACTGAAGCTGAAAAAAATAGGCTTTCTCTCCTGGCAGGTGGGCACATGGACCAGAGCTCAGAAATCACATAACTAATTATTAAAGAGCATCAACCTGACTCCAATGTGAGGAGGTCTGGGCCAGCAGATGCCTTTGCTGTGGGCAAGGAGGAAGAGGCCGGAAACATGGATGGATCAGAAAAGAGCTCTTATATTGGTCTGTTTTTGCTTTTGGTGCTCTTTTTTCCCTTTTTTCTTTCTTTCTTTTTTAATCCCTTTTTTCTTGATTGTTTTAAAATGATCATGGATCACTTTTAACTTTTTCTATATTTTAACATCCATTTAGCCAGGGTACTATATAGTTAATATTAACTGCTATTGACACAGCAACTGGGGTTTGATTCCCAGCATACCCTGCCAGCCCCACCCTGGGGTGTGCTGAGATGGTGATTGAGACTGGATGTGGTGGTGCGCGCCTATAATCCCAGTGCTTGGGAGGCTAAAGGCAGGAGAATCACTATGAGTCCAGTCTGTATAGTGAGACCCTGTAGAACCCTGTGCTAAATAAAAAAAAAAAAAAATTAACTGCTATTATATCAAAAGCTCCTGTAAATAATCACTGACCCAGATCAGTGATATATCTACCTTAACTCTGACCCAGATCAGTGATATATCTACCTTAACTTATATTCTGCAGCAACGTGAACTTCACAAACTACCTTTCACCTCATGTATTTGAGGCTGCACTAGCTAGTAGGTGCCTACAGGCTTTGGATGACTATCTCTTGTGTTATTGCAACTTTTAAATGAAGTTGTAGTTTTTATTCATCCTGTATAATCATTTTTGCCTTGCTACCTATTTTTTTCTGATGCTAGTGGTAGGTGTGATGCTTTCTTTTGATGAACGGCTCTTGCAGATTACTTTGTCACACTTTCAATCTGTCTGTGTTACAATGCTTTCAACATGTGTAGGGTAAACACTACGTAGCTGACTTTTGAAAATTGTAAATTGGCATTTATCAATAATGGGTTATTTCGTTACATTGACCTAATATATATGAATTCTTCCTAACATTTCATTTTTAGACAAATAATCTGCTTTGCATGCTTTTCTGCCCTTCCAATTTCATTTAGGCTGAGTTTAGATCTATTGTGCCTCTACAGCCTTGATGGTGAACCCATGGCATATATGCTGCAAAAGGCAGACCAAGTCCATCTGCCTGGATGACCTAAGATGTATGATTTGATTTTTCTAAACTAAAACCTCAGTATTGAAGTTTAATTGCAGTGTTGGTACTTTGCAATATGTAAGTAGATTTTGGTTTGCACTTTGTGCACTTAGTCTCTAATTGGTTCACCATCCCTGCTCTATAGGTTTAGAAATCATACATTTTAATTACTTTAACATTATCCTTAGCATTTTTTTAATGTATTTGATACAGGGTCTACAGGGTCTCACTATACAGATTGGATTTATAGTGATTCTCCTGTTTTTCAGCCTCCCAAACTCTGGGATTACAGACATGCACCACCATGCCCAGTCACAATTGCCATCTCAGCATACCCCAGGGGCGGGGCTGGCACAACACCAGGGATCAAACCCCAGTCCCTGCATTGCCTAAGCAGGTGCTTTAATCCACTGAGCCATCTGGCCGGCCCATATTCTTAGCATTTTAATATGGATATGCAACCAAAACACTTTTATTGTCCTACTTCAAAAATACAAAATTACTAGCAAGTTCTAATCCCCATAACATTATTCTATCTTACAATGAAGTCTGATGTTAATATTCTTATGTTCTAATTAGGCTCTGTCATTTTTATTGCCCTACACTCTCAACATGTATGTCTCACTTTTCTCTTTGCTGAGTCAAAATGCTTGGCATACGAAGTTGAAGAAGTAAAGGTTTATGTTGGCTCACAGTTTGTAGAGGTTTCAGTATGTAGTTGGTGGGCTCTAAGCCAAGGTGGTATGGCAGAGAGGAATCACAAAGAAGCAACAATTTACAGCAGAGCAGGCAAGGAAGCAGCAGCAGCAAAAAGCAGCAGCAGCAGCAGCAGTAGCAAACCTCTCTTTATGTTTTGCCCCATCTAGGTGGTAAGCCTTTTGAATGATGTCACCCATGCAGGGTGGGGCTTAACCCCCACACAGATCAATATTAAACCAATTAGTAGGCTAATCTAGGACCACATATCCTTAATCATGACATAGATCCAGTCACCTCCCAAAGGCCTGACCTATAACCACATGAGCCTTTGTAGAAAATCTACATACAAGTCATAACATTCTGCGTCGGGTCCCCCAAATTCTCAGGCACGTCCCTTTAACTTTTTCATTTTATGTGTTCGGTACAAGGCCCAACTATGTAGCTTGGACTTGTAGTGATCCTCTTGTTTTCAGCCTCCCCAGCCCTGGGATTACAGGTGTGCACCACCACACCCAAATTCATTTGCCACCTCAGTGGGCCCCGTGGCCAGGGATGGTGCAGCATGCAGGACTGGGGATGAAACCCTGGTTTTTCCACTTGCCAAAATAGGCACTTAGTCCAGTGAGATATCTCGCTGGCCCCACATCCCTTTATATAAAAGCATTTATTCCATCTATAAGAGTTTACCAAATCCTAATAGTTTCAGCATTGCTGAAAAGTCCATGTCCAAAATCTCCTCTAGGGGCTGGAGAGATGGCTCAGTGGTCTAAAGCACCTACTTGGAACAAGCTTGGCAAAGCACAGGGACCGCAGTTTGATCCCCCAGCACCACATGCCAGCCAGCCCCGCCCCCTGGTGGGCTGAGCTGGCCACACACACACTCACACACACACACACACACAATAAATAAATGTAAAAAAAAAAAGTCTCCTCTAAGATTTAAGGCAAATTCTTAGCTATGAGCTTCTGTATAAATGAAAAGATCATTCAAACACATTTAACATACAATGACACAAAATAAACACCCCCATTTGAAAAGACAAAAGTAGGGAGTAGAATAGGATTAAGACAAGTCCAAAAGCAAACTTTAAGTTCCACAGGTCCACGTTCAATATCTGGGCCAATCAGTGTCAAGATATGAACTCCAAAGGGTTTGGGTGGCTTCACTCCTATGGCACTGCTGGTGGTTGTTGCTCTCACGGCTTTTCTCTTGGCTAGATTTGCTTAATCCTTGCAGTATTCCTCAAATGATCCGTTATAGAGGACCACCTGAACATCTGCCCTTGAAAGAGGCGCATTTGTCTCCATTTGGGCTGAGTTTGATCCTATTTCCATGTACTGACTCGTACAGAGCTGGATAGGACTTCCTTATCCCTTCAGTTGGCCTTAAACAATACATATCCCTCCAGCTGAGGTGCTTATGAGGTCTCTGAAGATGACAGGCATGTTTCCCTGGACTCCCCATTGCTACCTTGTGTGATCCCCAGTGAGGTGGAATGAGGAGCCAGTGCTCTACACTGTCCACTGGGATGGAGCCTTAAGATGGAGGCTATGACTTCATGGGGCTTAAAAGATTACACATCAGAGCTGAAGCACTGACCTCAAAACATTGATTGCATGCTATCTCAATTGCATATTGTTCTTTCTGCATACCCTTTCTGCATACTGCAGAGGTGATTTCAGGCCTCCTACTTGGCCCAGCTCACAGCACTCACATACTTCCCAGCACTCTCACAGTGACTCATTCTCAAGCCACTGCCTTCTTTACAAATGAATAAAATCCAGGTTTGATTTTTGGGTGGAGGCCTTTGTTCCAGAGGCCATCATCGTGGCTAGACTTAGGAATCCTTGGCTCCCCACAGTGCAAATGCTCCTTACTGTCTTTATTTTTGCTGTGGGTTGCACTGGAAGTGGTAGATTGGAATTAACTCAATAAAATTCCAATAACTTTTCATGAGATTACAAATATAAACTTCCTGAACTGCGATAAGCTCTCTATAATCCATGTCTCTGGCTTCTCCAAACTTCTGGGGTCTCCAGTGTAGCCTGGATAGGATATAAGCAACAAAAACAGTGACAAGAAAAGTAAACTATGACACTGTCTTACAGTAAAATGTGCTATAATAAACAAGTAAAACAGCATAAATTTTACACAGTGCTTAGAAATTATTCTGGTAAAGATGGGTTGAAAACTCTCATAATGATTCTGTGTAGTTCCTGTCTCAGATACTTTACACTCATTGCTGGGACAAATCTCCAACACTCAAAATTAAGCAAGGAAAGGTTTATTTAGCTCACAGTTTGTGGAGGTTTCAGTCCATACTCTGCTGGCTCCAAGGCAGATAACTCGGTGGCAGTTCATGTGTCAGAAAACAACAAAGAGTAGAGGAGGAGCAGCAGCTGCAGCATCGTTCAAGCCTCTCTTTATTCTACACTGGTTGTGAAGACTAAAGTTCCTCTGAGAATGAGGTGATGGCTGATGCAAAGATCCGAACTTCTCCAAAGTGGCAAGGCTGCGTCAAGCAAGTTCCTCCAAGGAAGTGGCACACAAAAGCCTTCATCAACCCCTTTATATACTTTTGTTGTGCTGAGTCACTCTAGGGCGGGCCCTTAGGGCAGGGCCACCTAGCCCCGGGTTGTGGTATCACCAAGCTAATCCAGCGATCTCAAGTTGACACAACGTCAACCACCACAATCCACCACTTGTCAACTTGGTAACTAAACATATTTTTTAAACCGGTGGTCTCCAGATACAAAGACATACTTATAAACATTTCAGACATTGGACACAACTTTTTTTTTATTAATTTTATTGAGAAACAAATAGCAATGAGACAGTTTCAAAACAGATTAGTAGGACAGTTTCAATAATTAATACACTGCATATTGTTGTCTTCATAGTAGTTATTCATAGTACAAGATGCAGACATGATATACTGTCCAAACACTATTACTACAAATCTGTCTTCTCACTGAGTTAACAGAAAGTAGCTAAATATCTATCCTAAATATTTTGCATATACACATACAAAATGGTCCTTCATTAGTATCCCTTTTTTTTGTTTGTTTAGTTTTGTCAGAGATGGGTATTCCATTGCCATGTAAATATTGTAGGTGCAAGAATTCAGCAAAATAATCCAATCCAGTCCAGTAGTCCATAACATTAGTGGGTTATCCTTTGGACTGGCAATGTCAGAAGTTGTTGACTTGAGCCTTTTACAGCTCAGCATATTAATATGACTTTACTTTTTATACCTCGTTTTTATACTTTTCTGCTGGATGGTTAAGAACAGTATAAAGCAAGACCTATATAACAAGAAATGTAACTTTTGTATCTGATTAGGTCAGTCAAATCCCCTCAGGATTTACCCTGAAACCCTGTACCACAGTTTGTAGGTCCTTTGTCAGTGTCAGCCATGTAGATGAGTCACGGCCATTGCTTGGCCAATGTGCTCTCTGTGAAAGCCTGAGAGAATGTTTTCTCTCCTTGTGACTCTCCTTACGCACACTCTCCATCGACAATCACTTTCCTCTGGGGCCCCATAATCTCCTAGATCAGAACATTTGGGACATCATTGAGTTGCAGGATGTTACAGTGCAGGTTGTCCTATGTCCTGAGTCCTCAGTGATCTTGAATGGTTAGGTCTGAAATATTGGCTGTCCTTTTAGCCCTTCTTTTTCTCTAATTTTTGGTCTGCAAACTTAAGTTGTTAACCCTTCAGAAGAGAAGCTTAATGATATTATTACCCTTTAACATGGGCTGTTGAGCTTAAACTCGCTATCTCAATATCAAGCATCTCAGACATTACATGAAACAGGTATTTTCCATCAAGTATTGATATGTTAAACTTTAAATCCCTACAGAATGTGCAGAAAAAAAAGAAAAAATATTTTTAAAAAAGAGTAAACAATTACTTATTTTTACACAGAAATTTAGAAATCTAACCATATACAGCATTGTAGCAGGAAGTCCTATGACTTTTTTCTTGTCTCTAGTTTTCATTTATTATCCTTTTTTCAAACAAACATTTACTTGAGAGACAGTATGGCAGTAATTGGTATGACATGACAAGCAGTATGTATTTAGAAGACCAGAATGACAGGCATTCCAAGCATGGCCCTACTATTACACATTGCTATCTTCAGTGCAGTTGCTTAGTTCCTAAGTATCAGCATATATAGTTACTCAGGGTGAGAATCCTACCAATTAACTGCTAGTTTCAAAAACCTGTTGAAGATTCTTAGGATTATTGCCTTAACCATCTTGTGCATATAAATATTTGATTTTGCCCCTCTCTTGTTTCCTAGCTTTTCTCCTTGCCCTCTCTTTGTTTAATCCTTAAATTCTCACTTTCCTTTTAATTATGTCTTACCTTTCTATTTTATTTATTCTTCTGAGTTCTTATACTAGGGAGATGATATGATATTTACACATGTGGGTCTGGATTATTTTACTCATGAGTATATCTTCAAGTGGCATCCACTTAAATATAAATGCTTCAAGTTTATCATTCTTTATATCTGAGTAATACTCCATTGTATAAAAATACCACATCATTTTCATCCATTCTTCAGGTGATGGGCATTTTGGTTTTTTTCCAACATTTGGCTATCACAAGTTGTGTCTCTGCTATAAACATAGGTGCACATATATCACTATGATATGATGTTTTCAGTTCTTCTGGGAAAATTCCCAGTACAGGGATAGCTGGTTTGAATGGGATTTCCAGACCTAGTTTTTAAGGAGTCTCTACACTGATTTCCATAATGGTTGCACCAGTCTACATTACCACCAGCAGCAGAGAAGTGTTCCTTTTCCCCCACAGTCTCTCCAATATTTGCAATTGGTTGATTTTTTTAAGATAGCCATTCTTTCTGTGGTGAGATGGTATATCAGTGTTGTTTTAATTTGCATTTCACAGATGGCTAGGGAAGTAGAGCATTTTTTCATATATTTATTTGCTTCTTTAATTTCATCTTCTGAGAAGTGTATGTTCATCTCAGATGCCCATTTCTGGATTGGGTCTTTAAATTTTGGGAGCCTAATGTTTTTCATTTCTTTATAAATTCTAGACAGCAGACCTTTGTCTGAGTGCTTATTAAGATTTTTTCCAAATTTTTGGGTTGTCTTTTCACTTTCTTGGTAATTTCTTTTGACATACAAAAACTTCTCAATAAGAGGAGGTCCCAGTTGTTAATTCTTTCCAGTATTACCTTTGGGATTTGATTTTTGTTCATGAACTCTTTGCCTACCCCTATGTCTTGAAGAGTTCCCCCTACTTTCTCTTACTGAAGATTTAGTGTTTCTGTTTTAATGTTTAGATCTTTAATCAATTTTGACTTTACCTTAGTGCATGGTGATAGACATGGTTCAAGTTTTAGTTTTTGGCATGTAGAGAGCCAGTTTTTCCAGCACCATTTGTTAAGGATGCTATCTTTCTTCGTGTAAGCATGTTTGGCCCCTTTGTCAAAGATAAGGTGTCTGAGTGTGTTTGTAGAAGCCTCTATCTTCTAATCTATTCTGTTGTATCTCAGATCTATATATTTGCCAATACCATGCTGATTTTATCACAGTATCTTTATAGTGTAATTTCAAGTCAGGAATTGCAATGGCTTCTGTCTTGTCTTTGTTGCTCAGGATCGCCTTTGCTATTCCAGGTCTTTTCTGGTTCCATATAAAGTTTAGGAACAATTTCTCCAGGTCTGTGAGGTACATTGGTGATATTTTGATAGATTTTGCATTAAATCTGTACAACAATTTTGGGAGTATGGCCATCTTCACAATGTTGGTTCTTCCTATCCAGAAACAGGGTATACGACAGCTTTAACAATCCTTACAAATCACTAGTAAGTCTACCAATTTTATATTACATGAAAATCATAACATTTTGCCCCTTGGCCCCCCAAGAATTTATACTCATCCCTTTATATAAAGGCACTTAGTCTATCTGCAAGAGTTGCTGTAGTCCTAAAAGTTTCATAATTGCAGAAGAGTCCAAGTCCCAAGTCCCCTCCAAGATCTAAGGCAATCTTGGGGCCGGGGAGATGGTTCAGTGGAATATTTTTTCCCTGGCAAGCACAAGGGACTGAGTTCAATCCCTGGTTCTGAAAAAAAAAAGATCTAAGGCAATCTCTTAGCTCTGAACCCCTGTACAAATGAAAAGTTACACTTCCAACACTCAAAGGTACAAAATAAACATTACCAGTACAAAAGATATGCATAGGAGGATAAAAACCATTGGAACCAAAACAAATCCAAAATCCAGAAGGGCAAACAATAAGTCCTTTTGTTCCATGGGAAACATCCAAATCAATCTGTAGCAAATTGTGAGCTCCAAAAGCCTTACATAGGCTGGAGAGATGGCTCAGTGGTCTAAAGCACCTACTTAGAACAAGCTTAGCAAAGCACAGGGACTGCGGTTCAATCCCCCAGCACCACATACCAGCCAGCTCCGCCCCCTGGTGAGCTGAGCTGGCCACACACACACACACACACACAAATAAATAAATAAATGTAAATAAATAAATAAAAATTCAAAAGCCTTACATAGCTCCAGCCCTATGGCACTTCTGCTGGTAGCTCCTGTGGCGTTTCTTGGGCTGTCTTTGCTATGTCCTTGCAGCTTTCCTCAAACAATCCATGTTCCTGGGTTTTTCAAACTTTTGGAGTTTTCACTGAAGAGGCTTCTCACTACTTCACACATTATCATCTCAAGGGCACATTACTTCGCCTCCCAGGCCTTCTGAAATCTAGGTGGAAGCTTCCTTAACCTCAGAACTCCTGAATTCTAAATGTGCCTAAAATCAGTGCCATGTGGATGATACCATGGGCTGCTACCAGTTGGAGCAGTAGCCAGGCTTTATTCTCTCTTGGCTGTAGGAGTTTAGTGCCTGGATTGCTAAGCACTCTGACCCAGATTCTGAGAACAAATTTTCTATGCATCCATCATTCTGGAACCTGGTATGGCCACTGCCTCCATTCTGGAACACGGTTCTCAGTGGCTTTCTCATCAAAGCAAAGTCCCTCACCCTTGCAATTCTGAGGCTGTAAAAGGCAAGAAGCTGTCACTTCCTGGTGTGGTCTTAGGACCTTTTTTCTACTCTCCTATTTCTCCTGGGAAATGGAGATCTCAGCTCTGTCTTTGCAGTTCACAGCCTTCCTGGCACTTCCTTTCTGGCCAAATACACATTTTAAATCATCATGCTGGGCTCTTTGCTCTTGACCTTCAATATATATTTGACTAAAAGCCCCAAACAATAGCCGTACCACTGCCTCAACATTCTACTGCCTTGAGATTTCTTTTACAAGATTAATTAGCCCACTGTGCTTAATCTCAATCTCAGGAAAAGTCTCTGGACAAAAGTAAAATCAGCCAAACGTTCTGCTAAGCCATAACACAAATCATTCACAGTCCAACAACAAATGCAGTCACTTTCCCAGCAGGAACCTCCCCAGCTTGGTCTTTACAGGCAGACTTTCTATCAACATTCTCATCTTCTGAACTCTGACCAGAATCTCCCATACCGAGGAGCCAAAGGCATTCTGGTTCTTTCTAGTAGGGTGCATCTGCAAATCCTTCCTATCTCTCCCCATAAGACATTCCCAAAAGATATTGAACAACATGGTCAGGTAGTCACAGCAATGACCCCACTCTTGGTACCAAATTCTGTCTCATTTACTTTTCACTCATTGCAGGGACAAATACCTAACACACAAAATGAAAAAAGGGAAGATTTATTTATCTCACAATTAGTGACGCTTTAAGTCCATACACCACTGGCTCCAAGGCAGATGACCGCAGTTTATGGTGGCAGAAAACAAGAAATAGCAGTGGAGGAACAGCCCCTGTGGCGTATATCAAGAATCTCTCTCTTCCTTCTATCCTGATTGCAAAGCCCAAAGCTCCTCTGAGAAAGTGGTAGTGGCTGATGTGAAGATCCAAGCTCCTCTAAAGTGGCATAGCATCGCTTCTCGGCCTTTTGGCTAAGATCAAGTGTGTGATAGCATCATCAATCCAGCTCCTCTAAGGAAGTGGCACACACAAGCCTCCCTCAGACTCTTTGTATACCTTTTTTGTGCTGAGTCACTCTAGGGCAGGTTCTTAGGGCATGGCTACCACAGCCCAGGGAGTGGTATCACCAAGCCAATCCAGCCAAGCTTCCAACATCTCAAGTTGACACAATGTCAACCACCACAGTTTCTTAGAATTTCCATTTTTCCTATATATTTTTCTTTTAATTATGCCAGAAGGGGAAATATTCCCCCAGACTTTGTGCCTTTACAAATATTCTTTTTTTAACCTAACTGTAATTGCCAAATAGCAAATGAAACAGTTTTTATATTTGATTTACTATATGTATTTCCAGTAACCTATAAGATCAAAAGCATACACATTGGGCTACTTTGAAGTTCAATTTTCTTTCTTTTGTGTCTCATTTCTTGTACTCTACCTCTTTTGCTGCCTTTCTCCCTTTCTATTGTTTTAGAGAGTTGATGAGGTCACCTTTTCTTAAAAACACAGTTCAAAACAGAAAACCTCTGTGAATGTTGGGGTGTTTTCTCATATCATTTCATTCAGCTTAGTAGAATTGCTTCCTATTTACCAAGCTACTTAGTATAATGGCTGATGCAAAAAACAGACATCCCATTTAGATTGAATTCACAATAATGGGTGCAAAATTACAAAATGTGGCAGTTAAATACCAAATAGGTTTTTGGTATCTGTTCTCGCATTCCCCTTATTCATTCCATCTCTGGGACTCCATTGTGCAACCTTGTAAGTCCATTATTTGATGATATGTTATTTCTTTTTTATGTCCAAGATCAGTATTTTCCTAAGATCATCATCTCTTGGTGTAATAATTTGCAGTTTCGTCTAAAATAGCTTTGATCCAAAAGATGCAAGAGGATGTCACTTCTTTTTTTTTTTTTTTCTTTCATAATTTAGGATGTCACTTCTACAGTCACAGTAGAACTTGGTTTTTAAGCAGGTCTTGTTTTCAGGAAACATGGAATTATTCTCTTGGATAAAATTTCTGACTGCTAACATATCCATGTGTTACCAGCACCTGAATGAGACACCTGAGCAAGGAGTTTCAAGTCACACTGCTGCTTAAAATCCTTTGTTATCTCATTTTCTTTCATTCATAGAACATCTGGCACATATGATTGCCAAGTAAATATTTGTGTGTGTGTGTGAGTGTGTGTCTGTGTGTGTGTGTGTGTGTGTGTGCCTGTTTTAATTTAAAAAAAGAGAGAAAAATGATGGGAAAAGCACTATCTTGATGTCCTTGATAAATATTTGACCTCTTTCTGTGTCCCAAGGACTGGACTCAGTGGTGTTCAGAGTGGTGAGCAACACATACAGGCTAATGGTCTCCAGTGAATTTTCAGTCTTTTGTACAAACAATTAAATAGAGAAAATTTATGAATTCATGATTATGCATCGGGTACTGTGCTAAGTTTTTTACTGGAATTATTTCACTTGGTCTTCATAACCATTTCAGAACGTTAAACAATCTTATTCCAATTTTATTCAAGAGACAACCAAGGCAAGATAAAGTTAATGTCCCTAAGAAAGGGAGCCAGGACTAGAAGTGAGGCTGACTTCAGACTTAGAGTGTACACTCACTGGCTGATCATTCTTTTTTTTTTTGTATTGAATAGAAAAGTCTTTATAGAGCACAACAACCAGATAAAAATGCACAGTCCTAAATTTGATAGTGTTCTGGAGAAAACAGCTATAAATCATATTCTGGGGTGAAAACTTGGCATCAATATTAGAAGACAAAGTTTATTCAAAGGAAGAGATTAAGATTGTTGACTTTAAAAGTTGTATACAAAACAGCATAAATAGGAACCTTATTCTGATAACATACATACACTTACAATTATATAGAGGGAGAAGCATTTTTAAAGATCAAAAAGGACATGCATTAGTCTTGTCAGTAATTCTCAGTGATGAAGTACTTTCATTTTTTAGTGTGGTAAATTTTTAGTTTAGCTATATTTTCTCATTTTCTATAATACACACATCACTTCTGCAGAATTTATACATTTATGAAAGGATGTATTGCTCTTATACAGAATATTAACATATGCAAATACTATGCCATTTTCCATAAAAAACTTGAACATCCATGGATTTTGGTATCCTGGCAGTTTCTGTAACCAAACAACAGGTATTGAGGGATGACTTAATTATTAGTACAACGGAATATTTGGCAATAAATAATTAAGTACCAATATATAACAAGCCCTGAAAATATTAAGTAGAAAAGTTAAAAAGTAAATATGTAACTTCATGTATATGAAATGTTCACCTGGCTGATCATTCTTGAGGTGACTGGGGGACAAGGAAAAACAGAGACATCACCAGATATCCAAATACATTAAACTGCCTTCTAGAGTCTGCCATGGCCACTGTCGAAACTAGGTTTTCAGAAAATTCCAGTACTCTTTGGTACCTTGTGAGAGGATTTTTTTCTGTGATCTTCTATTCACTGCCTAAAGTATTTTGGTCAGATCTGTTCCAGGAATTCCAGTTCAGAAATTTATCCTACCATGCATTTTTGTATGTTCCCCCTTGTGGTATGGCAGACTAAACCCAAGGCTGTGTGCATCTGTTTTTTGATCCTTTTGGTTTCTGGTCTTGTCCTTTTATTGTATTATTGTATTTCATTTGCATCCTTCAGAAATTATTACTTTCTTTTATTTTTAGTGTTTAGGAAAACATTTTAACAGTCATTTTTAATTTTTATTTAAATTTTATACCATCTTGTGATTAAACTTTTAAATGTATGTTTACTTTGTACTTTTCCATTTTTCCAGTTTACTTCATTTTCGCTCAGAGTGAAATTTCATTTCATTCTACTTTTTTAAGAAAGGTGATTGATAAAATGTTATAAAATTGTATCCCTTTGTAAGACTTTTCATACAGACTCTGCCATGAACAAGGAAATGGGATTGTCCAGCAGGAATCCCAGAATGCATGCTGGCTTAACAGTGAGGCAGTTCAGAAGGCAGACTCCAGAGCGGACTTAGCTCCACTGGGCTCTGTGTGTGTGAGAGGGCCATGTGCGGCTTTGGGGCGTCAGCAAGCAACCCTGTCCACTCACATCTCTCATCAGCTGCCCTGGTGACCTTTGGCAGATCTCTTCCCTGCTCGACTCAGCATTAGCAAGGAGGGTCTGAAACAAACCATCTAAAATGTACCCTTCTAGCTCTCGTATTGTTTTATCCTGTGCTTAGAACAAAATGGCATACTTTGAGTCATGTTAAGAAGGCATATTATCGGGGCTGGCGAGATGGCTCAGTGGTCTAAAGCACCTACTCGGTACAAGCTTGGCAAAGCACAGAGACCGCGGTTCGATCCCCCAGCACCACATGCCAGCCAGCCCCGCCCACTGGTGGGCTGAGCTGGCCACACACACACACACACACACACACACACACACACACACACAAACAAATAAAAATCAAAAAAAAAAAAAAATTTAAAAAAAAAAAAAAAAAGAAGGCATATTATCAAAACCACTCCTTGGGCCTGCCAGATAGCTCAGCAGACTAAAGTGCCTGCTTAGACAGGCTCAGGGACTGGAGTTTGATCCTCAGCAGGCTGTGCTGACCCTACCCCTTGGGAGCACTGAGACAGTGACTGAGACTGGGTGTGGTGGTGTGCACCTGTAATCCCAGTGCTTGGGATGCTAAAAACAGGAGAATCACTTCAAGTCCTATCTGTGTAGAGAGATCCTGTAGACTCTTTACTAAATACATTAAAAAGAAAAACTACTCCTTTTTATTATCTAGTCCCTCCCAAAGCAATTCCCAGATGTATCCCCTATGGCATGTATAACAAATCTTTTAGAGCTTGCGTACTGAAACTGCAACCCAAAACCCACTTACTTATCACAAAGTATCAATGCTAAAATTAATCCTGAATATTTCCACCTTAGTTTATGACTAAACAACTTGTAATGTCATCGCAGAGAGGGCTCTGTGTGCACACTATGACATGTGTGCCATAAATTCTCTACCACTGCCCATGCTATTGCAGCCTCCCCTGTTTAATTGGCCTGGGAGCCCCCTTAGCATGTCCCTGGCATCAAAGTAGCACATCAAAATAGAATGAACTCTAGAGAATGCTAAGAATTTAGCATTCCAGGCTCAGTTGTATTCCAGCCTCAGTTGTTTACTTGTCAAGTTATGTGGCGTTGGGAAGGAACTTCTTTGCCCTATTTCTTTACCTGTAAAGTTATAGTATGGACTCTGAAAAAGTTATTAGTTTTAGAAATAAAACATATAAAGGCTTTTTCCAACTTGGGCCCGGCAGAATGGCTCCTGCAAAGAAGGGTGGCGAGAAGAAGAAGGGCCGTTCTGCCATCAACGAGGTGGTGACCCGAGAGTACACAATCA
>NW_004524588.1:11992871-12017964 GCF_000260255.1 Octodon degus
CACACACACACAAAATAAATAAATAAATACATAAATAAATATTTTTTTAAAAAAAGCTGGCTAGATGAAGCTGATACTCATGATGATCATTTCTACAGAATCACAACGGAAAAATATGCATTAGTTCTAGAAAATTGTATCCTAAAGCTGGGGAAACAGCTCAGCGCCATAAGCACCTGCCTAGAAAATTGTATCCTTACCCTGCTTCCAATTTGAGTACAATCCTTTACCACTAAAGGAAGTTTTACTTAGACAAATATCTCACTTTGAGTTTTCATTCTTTTTAAATAATAAGAAGGCACCAAGGCCAAATTATAAAATACTATACACTAACAGGTAAGACAGGATGTTTTTCTGAATTAAATAAAGATTCTGGTGGTAATCAAAAGCTCTACACAGACCAGTATGATTGTGCCATCATAAAGGATTAGGAACAGTATTCTACGTCATAGAGGATGCATAAGCCTGTTCTTTCTATGAGAATCACGAAAAATCTCCACAGAGGAGGTTGTACTTGAACTTGTTTCTTGAAGTGAAAAAGGAAAAAGATTGAGGAAAAGGAAAAAGATTTTTGGTAGCTGCAAAGTTTGTGCAACAGGCAAAGTCAGAAATCGATATGGAATTTTGTTTTGGGCTGAAAGTTGAAAGAATGTCAGGAACGTAATACAGGAGAAAGATCGAGAGTAAAAAGTGGTTTAAACAGGCATCTAAATACTACCTTTGATGACAAGATAATTTAGATATTGTTATGGGTTGTGTCTGGGTGTCCCTTCAAAGCCCCCAAGAGGAGTTTCTAGGGTGGCTGGATTAGAGTGTGTAAATGTGGGTTAAGGTGGTGATGGTGAATTCAGGATGCCCCAGCCAGGGTATGGGTTGCACCACCCCAAAGGCCAGAAAGAAGGCTGGCTTCCTGCTTCTTCTGCTGTCTTTGTTTGCTTCTTGTTTCCTTCGACCTGCTATCCTCTGGGCTACTCCTCTGTAATGGCCCCATCATGCCACCCCCTCATTGGAGCCACGGACTGTGCCCTGAAACCCCTACAAACTTCTATAAACCTCTCCTTTAACTTTGGGCATTGGGTATTTTGTTTCAACAAAGAAAAAAATAAGACTTTTATCCATAAATTCTAAAAATGCAAGGAGGGTGTTGTTATTGGTTTCTTGTTCTTTATTAGCCTGAGATGGAACCTAGTGGCTTTGTCTTTAGGAATCAAACTCTGGTGGAGAATACCTAATTAATTGTAGCAGAGGACTAGGACCCTGAAAACCATGTAAAAAGCTATTACCACTATCCAGATTAGTCTAGTCCTAGAAATAGTAAGGCAGAGCAAAATTGGGAAGAGGCTAGATTTAATTTTTATTGTTGAGATCTGGAATGGATCAGATCTAAGGATTTGGCATGAGATGGAAACTTAATGGTGCCATCAAGGTTCCAGTTTTGAAGGTATGGTAGGTGGTGACCTGGTGAATTGATTTGAAGAATAAATTATTCCTTGCTATATGAATGTTTCCTCTACATACTTTGTAAGCAAAACACAGCCCCAGTATGTAAGAACCATTTGTATGGTGCTGTAAGACCAAAATATGAGGCCTATTTATAATCCAAAATAATAAAGTGTAATTTTCAGGGGACTTGTGGTACAATAGTATGTGTTCAAGTGGTAGCAAGAAGGCAGATTTCCAAGGCAGAACAAGGGTTTTACATATTAGGGTAGGTAAAGAGGGCTACAACCAACTGGAATGTACCTAGCTTTCCTTGAAAACTATGTTTAGTGTCAGTTAAGGAGCATTCTGGCCATCAGTGGCCAGTATGTCATGCTCAGTTCTTTTAGTGACTTTATCCTATTAGCTTGGGATATGGGTCAGTGTCACCTGGTGGATAAAAATGGCAATATAATGAAGATAGCTATAATTGCTTCAAGCTGGATCCTGACCTATATTTTTGTTTATAAAATCAGAAGAATAAAAGGTATAGCTAGCATTTTGTATGTGGGCACAAGTATTTTTCTTTGGAAAGATAAAGAAGGATCTGGTTTCCTCTTGTGCAAACATATAAGCTCTTACCTACCTGTGGAAGAGACCACTAACTACTTCTGAAAATTCATCACCTCACCCCAGGGCCGACTATTCTCTGGCTTCCTTTACAATAAGCTGTGGCCCTGTGCTTCAGTTCTAGCCACTGGAATGTGAACAAGAATGATGGTTACTGATTTCAGGTTTGATCTGTACCTCCCCAAGACCTTTCTGTGCTGTCTCCTCTTCTGACTGGTGGAAATTGAGACAGCTTCTGGGGCACAAAGTGGAGGCAACAGAACCAGCTACAGCGTGGATCCTTGGGTGGCTATGCAGAGGAGGGTTTCACTTTCCTATTGTTGTTATGTAAGTGAAAACTACTGTTGTTAGTGAGCTGTCTACCAAGAACCAACTGAGCTCCATTTTGTACAAAGGGTTACTTCATCCTGATTATTACAGCAAGTTCTCCCATTCATTTGTTAACTGAGTGAATATTTATGGAGCACTAATTGTGCTCCTCCCATTACAGTAGGTACTGAGACTGTAATAGCAAGCAAAACACGTAAACTCTTTCCCCGCAGAGAACTTGTAGTCTGAGGAATAGCACAAGTTTGTATTTCTATTCAAATCACCTCGGTGTACTGTTTTATTACATCAAAACAAAATTTTTACTTAAAAATCTTCCTTCATACAATTTTTAATTTTTTTGGGGGGAGGGGGCTGGCTCAGCTCACCTTGGGGGTGGGGCTGGCATGGCATGTGGTGCTGGGGATTGAACTGTGGCCCCTGCGCACTTGCCTAAGCAGGTACTTTAGACCGCTGAGGTATCTCGCCAGCCCCTTCATACAATTTTTAAAAAATATACAGCATACATTATTACCACTTTGAAATAATTTTCACAATAGCCAAGAATTGGCAAGGTGTAGAGTGATATGTGAGTTCTCTTCTAGCCACCTTGGAAATTTTGCATTTCATTAGTGTAACTGTGTAGTTGAGAGCTGTCTACCAAATACAATTTATGCTGTCAGCATCATCAGCTTAATGCTTTAACTTATGTTGTATTGATAGAAATAGCAATATTTTGATACTACTGGTAATGAGGATTCATAGGCACTTTGAATGAATTTTTGCCTCATATATTATTTTAGGACGGCCAGCCAAGGGCTGGTGAGATGGCTCAGTGGTCTAAAGCACCTATTTAGAACAAGCTTAGCAAAGCACAGGGATTGCGGTTCGATCCCCCAGCACCACATGCCAGCCAGCCCAGCCCCCTGGTGGGCTGAGCTAGCCACACACACACACACAAAAAAAAAAAAAAAAAAAAGAGGGCCAGCCAAATAACTCAGCAGATTAAAGCACCTGCAAGCAGGCGTAGGGGTGGGGCTTACTGTGCTGCCCCTGCCCCCGGGGCATGCTGAGACTGCAATTGAGACTGGGTGTGGTGGCGCACGCCTGCAATCCCAGCTCTAGGGAGGCTGTAAACAGGCAGATCACTGAGTCCAATCTAGTAGTGAGACCTTGAACACCCTGTAGTCCCTTCCCTAGAATACAAAAAAAAAAGAAAGAAAAGAAATTATTTTAAAATTATATATGGTTATTTACTATTACATTATTGCATAGGACTGGAACAAATTTGCAGCAGGTGGATATGGGGTGTAGAATTTGTATCTGTTGAGCTCTGTTTTGGACATGTTTGAGGTATCCAGGGTACATTCATCCAGAAGGATCTCCCAGCTCACTCTTGAGTTTATTTTTAGATTAAAAATAAAGCTACTAGTGAAAAACAGATTAAAGATATAAAGAGAAAGGATTGTTGGAATGGAAGACTTTAGGGTCTGGAGAGGATGGGGTAAATTAAACCACAGCCTTTCAAGGAAAGGAATTAACTAAAGGGAAGGAGAGGTGACCTTTCCATTGAGACAAGATGAAGGAGAGAATTAGGTTCTCATCAGTGAATCTGCAAACAGAATCAGTAAAGACAGGATCTTTCCTTGTGTGAGGCAGAAAACCATACTGCCACAGGATTAAGGCCTTGGAGTTAGAAAGACCCAGGCCCAGGTCCTATCAAGAGCTGAATAGCTTTTGGCGAGTCTCTAGTTCAACATCCACGAAGTGGGAGCAATAGTAATATTTATCTCATGTTGTTTTGGGAGTATCAAATGGCAGCATGTGGAGTTTCTGATAGCATAAGTAGTAACACCACAGTATTGACAAATGGCTAGTAGAAACTTGTAATTGAACCTTCGGGATTTCAGCAGCTCATGCTCTTCAAATTTTGCCCATAGCACCAGGATTGGTAACTTGCTAAGAGGCACCATCTGAAGGTAAGAGAATGAGGGAACTGAAGCTCTCAGGAACAGTATTGTTGAAGGAATCTTTTACTTTGTGGATGGCGTCATATAAATCCTTATTTGGGGTGATGGGTTGCAAGACTAGAAAAATCTGCTAATGAGGGTTTTAAAAGTTGCTATCTTGGAGGGGGTAAGGGAAGGAGACATGTAGAAGGCTTGAGGAGGATGACCTGCCAATATACCAAGATGGCAGCATGCCCAAGAAGTTCCAGAAAACCTGATGCAATTTCTTCCTGTTAATACCAGTCTGGACATGGGAGAGGGCTGACTGAATTATGATTCCCAGGGGATTTCACCATGCAGGAAGGCTTTCACAGTGGGCACATGGCTAGGGTAGCAGCTGACAGGTAGGGGAGCAGCTCTAAAAGAAAATTAAATAAAGCAAAGCTCACGAGATGGTGAACAGACACGATAGAGCAGAAACAATTCTTTTGTGATCCCCACAAGCATGCCTGTCAGGTTTGATATCCTACAGAGACCAAAGGAGGAGCAAACCCTGAATGCCAGATCAGATTCTTCGGGGATTCACTTGTGCAGGTATGGTACAGACAGTCAACGTAAGGGACTCCAGGCAAAGAGACCAAGACAATTAAGAAGAAATAAGGTAGAAACCCTCAGAGGAAAATAAAAACCCTCAGAGGACATGGGGCAGGAATCTCTTAACCTCAAAGTGAAATTGGAGTTCTCACCCAATTTGCAAGTATTCCTGCATGCATAAAGCCCCTTAAGTGTCATCTGAGCCATAGAAATGTACATGTTCAGAGGGCTGCAGAGGTGGGAAGAAGGTGGAGTCCTTTGACACAAAGTGCCCAGGAAAGTTATATTGCAGAGGGTTACATGAGAGGCCAACTGGAGGAGTTGTTTTTTGTTTTTGTTTTTGTTTTGTTTTTCTCTAGGAAGAAAATGTCTAGGGTTGCTTGGTTGCTCCAACTCCGTCCTTCAACAGATCCATTCATACTTGTGTGAATGTTCTATTCTTGCACAAGAAATGGCCAACTTTAAACAAAATAAATTTTATTACCTAGTAGCTCCTGTGGACCAGGAGTACATAAATGGCCTAGTTCATTCTTAAGGGTTTCCCAAGGCTCTAATCAAGCTGAGGCTGTGATCTTACCTGAGACTCCAAATGCTTGGCTGAGCTCACTGACTTTATGTAGAACTCAGCTCCTGTTTAGGTCAGACCTACCTAGGATAATCTCTCTTGATTAATTTAGAGATCTTAAACACATTTGCAAAATCTCTTCACTTTTGTCACATTTAATAATCCAAAAATAGGCTTGGGGGTCAGTAGTCCATCAAATTCATGTGTCTTGTTCACACGCTAGTAGAGGAGATTTTCCGGGTATGCTTGCCAAAGGGTGAGGCTCTAAGATTGTCTAAGAATTATGCCTATTGAAATAGCTATGGATATATGTATTCACCATTCATTCATTTCTTTTTTGGACTCTACTACAGCCAGGCATTATTATGATTTATTTGAATGCAGTAAATACTTTGAAAAATAAAGCAGAATTTTGACTGTAGAGATTGGCATGGAATGTTTTAATGGGGTAATAAGTATTGGTTTTGTAAAGAAAGTAATTAAGCAAAGTCTCCTTATTATGACAATAGATTTCCTTTATGTTTCAAATTACCTGGATGCTTCTCTTAGTTTTCTCAGCTGTCCTTGAATCCTTACTCTCTAATTTTTATCTTAAAAAGTTTCAAAACAAAATAATAGAAAAGTAAAGAGTCAATACATTGCATAGTGTTATCTTCAAAGTAGTTACTCAAAGTACAAGATATAGGTATGGGAAATTGTCTAATTGATATTAGCACACACCTTTCTTTTCAGTGAGCTAAGAGAAACTAGTGGGGCTGGGGAGATGGCTCAGTGGAATAAGTGCTTCCCTGGCAAGTGTAAGGGCCTGAGTTCAATCCCTGGTTCCACAAAAAAAAAAAAAAAAAAGAAATTAGTATGTAAGAATCTTAACTATTTTGTCTTTCTTTCTTCCTTTTCCCTTCCTTGCTTTCTTCTTTCTTTCACCTCAGTTTTTTTTTTTTCCTTTTGAACACATAATATCTATTACACATCCTGGACTGTTTTTACTCTTTTAGCTTCTCACACCAGGGAGACAATATAATGCTGATAATATAATGTGAGTCTGACTTATTTCGCTTATGAATATGTTCTTAAGTTGCATACACTTACCTATAAAAGTCTCATTTTTCCTACCTTATGGTTGAGTAGTATTCCGTTGTATAAAAATACCTCATCTTTTTTATCCATTCCTTAGTCATTGGGAATTCAGGCTGTTTGCAAGTTTTAGCTATGACAAATTTTGCTGCTATAAACATGAGTACACATAGATCACTGTGGTATGATGTTTTTAATTCTTCTGAAAAGATACCCAGACAGGGAATAGCTGGGCTGAATGGGACCTCTATTCCTATGTTTCTGATTAATATCTGTACTGATTTCCACAGCGGTTTTACCACCCTACACTCCAACAGTGGAAAAGGTTCCTTTTTCCACACAGCCCCACTAGCATTGGTTATTGGTTGATTCCTTGATAATAGCTATTCTTTCTGGAGTGAGATGGAATTTGTATTGTTTTCATTTCTTTCTTCCTTTTTTTTTTTTTTCTGTGGAACTGGGGATTGAACTCAGGCCCTTGCGCTTGCCAGGGAAGTGCTTATTCCACTGAGCCATCTCCCCAGTCCCTCATTTGAATTTTTTGAATGATCAATGATGTCAAATGATGTTTCATACGTATATTTGCAATTTGTATATTTTCATCTGAGAAGTGCTTATTCATCTCAAATGCCCGTTTTTGGACTGGGTCTTTGAATTGAGGGGGTGATTTTTATCAATGCTTTATACATTCTAGATAGAAATCCTTTGCCTGAGGGACAACTGGCTATAATTTTTTTTCCACTGTGTTGGTTTTAATCTTTACTTTTGAGGAAACAGTAAGGCCAAGAAAATTATGCATTTGATTTTATTAGATATAACTTGATACTATGCCAGTCCAAGTGGCCCAGAAAACAAAATCTTCTCAGTCAAGAAAAACCTTTGATGATTCAAAGTGACTCAAAATATAGAAGTCTTTTTGTGATTATCAAGTAGAAAAATCACAAAGAACAATAACAATATTCTCAAATACTTTCTTTCTTTCTTTTTTTTTTTTTTTTTTTTTTTTTTTTTTTTTTTTTTTTTTTTTTTTTGGTGGAACCAGGGATTGAACTCAGGCCCTTGCGCTTGCCAGGGAAGCGCTTATTCTACTGAGCCATCTCCCTGGCCCCCATCAAACACTTTCTTGTTGGGTTCTCTCAAAGATTTGATATGAAAAAATTAAAACACAAAGATTTGATATGATACTGGTTCTGTCCAGAGTCTATGGTTTTGGATTCATTCATTCACTCATTTCACATAATGTAGCTAAGATTTTATATATTAGACTTTGCACTAAGCGTAGAGATTTCAGTAATAAAATAATGTGGCTAAATTTAAAGAATCTATAGTTGAATGGGACAGATGGACTCATATATAGGTAATTTTGATTATATAATTTTATTGGGCCAAGAACACCCACTTTTTTTTTTTTTTTTTTTGCGGAACCGGGGATTGAACTCAGATCCTTGCGTTTGCCTGTCAAGCGCTTATCCTACTGAGCCATCTCCCCGGCCAGAACACCCACTTATTATGAAGAATTAAATATACTCTCTAAGGTATCTGAGTAGAACTACTAAATCAAGGATTTTTATAGTTTCTAGAAACATTTTTTGAAGTGTGGTCTACGATGGTTTTGATAGATGCATAGTACTTTATATAGCAGTGATAGAGAACCTTTTAGAGAATAGTACCCAAACCACAAGCCCAAAATCACTTTATTGCAAAATGTCAACGCTGAAAGCAAACTCAAATACTGAAGTTGCAGTTTAGGAAAAAAAAAAAAAACACGAATTAACATCTTTTTGTCTTAAAAGAGAAACTAATGACACACATGCCATAGGCTTACCACCGCTGCTATAGATCCAAGGTGGTGGTGGTGATGAAATAATCAAGTTTGGCTACAAATGGCTCCCTTGAACTTAGGTAGAGGGAAGAAAATGGTAAGCCAATGTTGTGACTTGGTCAGAGGACCCAGGAGAGAAAACCATCCACAGCATTAAATATTGATAGGACAGCATTTACCTAGCTATGAAAAGCACAGTAATACAACAAATAGCTAAGAAAGTAGCAGCCCACATGGTATTTCCAGTGTTAGCTGCTGAAGGTCCTGTATGAGAACTGTCCTGTTGACAGTTGGATCTAATCCTGAAAGATTGCCATGGGTCACATCCCTTTTACTATGCATGGACTATGCTCCTCAAGCAATTCTATGACTGGAAAATAAACCATGCTAAAGGTAATGGCTTCATATCATAACCTTTGATTAACTCAGTTCTGCAGCGTGGATATAATTCAGCAGTTCTTGTCAGGGCCTGCCTGGATAGTTTGAAATAGCTTTAGCTGGGACAGGTGAGATGACTGGGCCTATCTCCATATGGTCTTTCCCTTTCTTCAGAACTATACCAGACTATTAACAAGGTGGTTGAAGGATTCCAACAGTAGTGGCAAACAAGACAATCTGCTCAAGCACTTGTAGCACAATCCTAATGTCCCACGAGCAAAAGGAAAGTCATGCACAAAGATGAGTGATGTAGATTCCCCTATTTTGTAGGGGAAGAACAGAATTAACTGCTGTATGTACTGGCTATGATTAGTGATTCTGTCTTTCTAGCATTGACTTTACTTATTTTTAGTTCTCTATTTTGCATACTATTGTTTGTACTGATACATACAGAAAACATGACAGCACAGAGATTTGAACATCTGTGGAATCGAACATGGAAATTTGAATACCAGCGGTGCCATTTACCACCCAAGTAGTCTTGTACAAGTTTATTCACTACTTTGAGTGTAGTCTTTTACCTGAAAAGTGAAGGTAAACATATTCATAGAAATATAAAGTTACATTGCAGATAAAGCTTTTACTATAGTATCTGATACAAAATAAACTCAATATTTATCATCATTAGCACTACCATATCCCTGTCATCACAAATAATATTTCTATTATTGTTTCTTCTTCAGTATCATCCCCAGCATCACCATCATCACCTTTCCCTTCCAGTCTAGACTTCCCAAAACACTCAACTTAGAATCAGAAGACCTTGGTTTGATGTTCACTGTCTATGTGTGGCTTTATAGAAATAATTCAATCCTTTGAAATTTAGATTTTGTCCATGTAAATAATTTTATGGTACTTGAAGTATTTTTATTTTTATATGTATTTATAAAAAGCAATGTACAAGTTAATGAAAATGGTATTAAGACTGATGCTCTTTCCTATAAAATATTAAATAACATTTGTTATCTATTGATATAATGCTGTAAAACAAGCAGGCACAAAACCTCAGTGGTATAAACCTTTGAATGGGTCATTTTTCAGTTATCAAGGCAGTTCTGTACCTGTCATGGTCTAGACTGGTCTGAGCTGAACTCTCATGAGCCTCTGATCAGCTGATGGTCAGCTGGAGTCTGACTGGTCTAAATAAATTGGTTTCCAATGATACAATCCATTTCTACTTCATGTAGTCTGTCATTCTCTAATACTCCCACCACACACACACACACACACACGCACGCACGCGCGCGCGCACACATGCACACACACACACACAGTTTTCTTATACCTTGGCAGGAGCCCAAGAGGGAAGAAATACAGAAAACCACTTGAAGCCTTTGATTAGGAATAACACGTTTTTTATTTGTGCTCATTGTAATGGTCAAAGTGAACCATGTAGTGAAGTAGATTCAAGGAATAGGGAAGTATGGGGGCTGGTGAGATGGCTCAGTGGTCTGGAGCACCTACTTAGAACAAGCTTAGCAAAGCACAGGGACCACGGTTCAAACCCCCAGCACCACATGCCAGCCAGCCCTGCCCCCTGGTGGGCTGAGCTGGCCACACACACACACACACACACACATAAATAAATAAATAAAATAAATTTTTAAAAAAAGGAATAGGGAAGTAACTTCAGTCCTTGGTGAGAGCTGCTACAAAGTCATGTGACATTGGGCATGAATATGAGAAATGGACAGAAAATTAGGGCAATTTATATAGCCAATTTATCACCCAAAGTATAGATTCTTTTTCTCTTTCTCTTTCTCTTTCTCTTTCTCTTTCTCTTTCTCTTTCTCTTTCTCTTTCTTTTTCTCTTTCTCTTTCTCTTTCTCTTTCTTGCAGTACCAGGGATTGAACTCAGGACCTTGTGCTTGCCAGAAAGGCACTTCTATTGAGCTATCTCCCTGGCCCCTTATCTTCAAAAATAAAATACACATAGCCTTATATAATAACCTTCTACATATAACCTTAGCCAAGTATTTAAAGTAGAGAGGCTTTAATTATTATATTGATGACATGGTGCTGTTTAGTAAAGTTTATGTATCATTACCCTGGATTAATATAAAAGTGACATTTCATCTCCTTGTTTCTTGATATTATCTAATAACTTATTTATTTTTCCCCAAAGGTATGAGAGATAGATTAAAAATTTAGGTTAAAAATTATTCTCTTAATACACTTTTTGAGCATCTATTGGCAAAAGAGCCTACAAAACACGTAACACTGTACATAAAGCCACATAATTCAACCCTACACAGCTGTCAGTCTGGAGGAGAAAGAGCACTGGGATCTGTTTAGCTAGGGTATCGTTTTCATACATTTCTGTGTGCTCAACTTGACCCTGCCCAGAGCATATTCAAAATGCCTCTCTTTGCTTTTCCTTTGCCTATTCTATTCCAATTCCTCTACCAGCCCTTATGAGATTTAATTATATAGGATAAGTGACATAAAAGGTAGATCTTGAATAAAAGGTAAATTTCTATAAAAGCCAAAGGTCCTTCTTAGATACCAGACATGATTCATGTTATTAACAGATACTTAAATGCAGGATAATCTGGTCCATGTGCACTGGTAGAAACACAGAACTGCCCCAAACCAACATTTGAAATTCAGTAAATATAGAAGCCTTCTTTCGGGGCAACTCATTTGGGACCCCTTCTGTCTTTTTCTTAGATAGACGCTTACCTTCCCCCAGTGAATATATTCTTCTCTTAATCTCCATTGCTCCTAGTCATTCTTTGATTTTAGAGAATACAAACTCATACCAGACGTCTAATGGCTTGAAAGTTTCTTTCCCTTATATGAGTAATTGCTCAAGTTGCAGGATTGATCATGTGAGATTGATCAAAGGATATAGGCACAAATGGTTCATGTATATCTTTTGAGGATAAAATTAATGTTTTACCTCTAAACTAAAGTGATCATGCATTATCCATCTCAAAACAGTTTATGAGGGAAATTTGAGTGTATGCACCATAATGAAATGATGAAATTTCAGGTGATAGGTTAGCTAATTCCTTCCATTTTTTAAAAAATTTCATTTATTTATTTATTTATTTATTTATTTATTTTTGTGGAACCAGGGATTGAACTCAGGCCCTTGCACTTGCCAGGGAAGTGCTTATTCCACTGAGCTATCTCCCCAGCCCTCCCTCCATTTATTTTTACCGACATAAGCATGAATCAGAACACAGAATTGTACTCCTTAATTACAGGCAAATAGTATGTGACATTAAAAAATAATTTTTTGGAAGATTGAAAGCGGAATCAGGGATAGCATTAAAATTTTGATTCATACACTAAAATAGGGAAATTGCAGTGTTGGGGAGATAGTTCTGGAGTTCGATCCCCAGTATCGCATGCCATGCACACCTGTAATCCCAGTACTGGGGAGGCTGAAACAGGAGGATCACTATGAGTAGTGAGAACCTGCATCAAATAAATAAATTTAAAAAATAAATAAAACAGTGAAATTGCATTATTGCCATTAAATAAAGAGGAGATGTGGGGCTGGTGAGATGGCTCAGTGGTCTAAAGCACCTACTTAGAACAAACTTAGCAAAGCACAGGGACCGTGGTTCAATCCCCCAGCACCACATGCCAGCCAGCCCTGCCCCCTGGTGGGCTGAGCTGGACACACACACACACACACACACACACACACACACACACAAATAAATAAAAAAAATTAAAAAAAAAAAAAAAGGAGATGTTATGGGGAAGCGTAGTAAGTGCAAAAAAGAGAAACCTTTCTTTTACTCCTAGAAGTCTATGGTCCATGGAAGCTAGTGAAGAGAGGTGTTTCCTTAAAGAGAAACACTTGTACTAGCCACAGGAATCTAGTGTTTAGAGGAGAAAATAAGTATCTCTGAAAGAAAGGTTCCTATAGGTAGAAAACTAGACAACACATTCTTACTTTTAAAGACTGTTGTCCTCTCTCACTAATTCTGTCTGCTAGAAAAAATATCCAATAAATAGTGGACCTTATTAGTATTTCCACTGGAAATTACCTGCCTTGACTGAGTCCCTGTGTCTCCCTCCCTGGCCATTTGACCAAAGTTGAAGAGTCTTGGATTGGATGAGGCATTTACTATAGGGTTTCCATGAGGGCTTCTCATTTTTTTCTTAATTCTTAGAAATTTAAGGATTTAAGAAGTTGGGAAACAGGGGCTGGGGAAATGGCTCAGTAGAATAAGCATTTTCCTGGCAAGTGCAAGGGCCTGAGTTTAATCCCCGGTTCCACCAAAAAAAAAAAAAAAAAAGAAAGAAAAAGTTAGGAAACAATGTAAACATTCAAATTTCCATAAAACAATGTAAATGTATTTACTTTAATTATTTGTTGCATGATTTGCATTTTTTTTTATTTGTGTGTGTGTGTGGCCAGCTCAGCCCACCAGGGGGCGGGGCTGGCTGGTATGTGGTGCTGGGGGATTGAACCGTGGTCTCTGTGCTTGCTAAGCTTGTTCTAAGTAGGTGCTTTAGACCACTGAGCCATCTCACCAGCCCCATCACTGCCTGTTAAAGAGATAACAATGAACTTTGTTTTGTGTGTGTATGTGTGTGTGTGTGTGTGACCAGCTCAGCCCACCAGGGGGCGGGGCTGGCTGGCATGTGGTGCTGGGGGATTGAACCGCGGTCCCTGTGCTTTGCTAAGCTTGTTCTAAGTAGGTGTTTTAGACCAATGAGCCATCTCACCAGCCCCCTTGATTTGCATTTTAATAGTTGGTTTTTTGTTTTTGGTTTTTTTTTTTTTTTTTTTTTTTTTGGTATTTAGTACAGGGTCTACAAGGTCTCATTACACAGATCAGACATGTAGTGATCCTCCTGTTTTCAGCCACCCAAGCACTGAAATTACAGGCGCATACCACCATGCCCAGCCTCAGTTGTCCTCTCAGTGTGTCCCAAGGGTGGGGCCAGCACAGCACTCCAGGAATTGAACCCCAGTCCCTGCATCTGCCTAAGCAGGTGCTTTAATCTGCTGAACTATCTGGCTATCCCCTATGGTTTGAATTTTAAATGTCCCCCAAAAGAATTCTGGAAGGTAGTCAGACTGGGGCAGTGGGTTGGCACATAACTGAAGGTGCTGTTGGAGGTGGGTCCTTATCAGAATTGGCAGGTCACTGGGAGTGTGACCTAGAAAGGTGCTTTCCTGTCTCCAGCTCCCTCCTGTCCTTTTCTGTTTCACTGCCATGGGTTGAGCAGCTTTCTCCCACAATGCCTCTCTACCTTCCATTTTCAATCAGTGATAGAATCCTCTGACATTTGAACCATGTTGAGTATTTTGTCCTAGTGATGGGAAAGTGGCTAATTCAGAAAACTGACAGCAGGACTGGGGACTTTGCTGTGATCATTCCTTACCATGTGGTTTAAAAGCCTTTAAGCTGGTTTGTGGGAAGAGTTTGGAAAGCTTTGAAAATCTGGGCTAGAGAAGCCTTTAAATGCTATAAGCAGAGCCTTATAGATAATTCTCATTAGAGTCCAGAAGATTGGGTACAGGATATGATAGGAATGTAGGCAGCAAATTCCTGGGAGGTGTTAGCTGAGAACAAGGGCTCGGTTGGCATTTCATCTCAGTCATATGTGTTTCCCTCTGGCAAAAGTTTGTCTACATTTTGCCCATGTCCTGAGAGTTTGTGAGAGACTGAGATTAGGGGTGGTAGATTATCTGATCTGGCAGAGAAAATTTCAGGTCAGCCCAACATTTAGGTTGTGGCATGTATACTGCTGGCTGCTTTAAGCCAGATTTATAGTGAGAGTCAAAAAGAAAAAGTAGTTTAAAGATGTGAACAGTTTGCTGTTTCACTAGACAGGAAGCTTATCTGCAAAGCTGGGTCCAAGGAGAGCATAGTAGCTGAAAGAGTAACATTAAAAGAAACTAAGTCCTTTGCATCCATGCAATGGGAAAGACGGCTTGATGGCATCCACGAATGGGTGGGTTCTCAACCTTCCCAGGACCCAGGATGTTAAAGGGAGGACTCCTTTGAAAGGCTTTGATTTAGGAAGAGAGCCCTGCTCATTCAAGGCTGGCAATGGAATCTTTCCCCAAGTTCCTTCATCGAGGCACTCAGCACCCCGCCATCCTGTCCCACGGAGGCTGGGCTATTGCTGCTGGTGGCAGCATGCCTGGGCGTCACTCCCATGGAAATATATTTAAAGACATGAACTCAGAATGAGAGAATTGTGGGGTCATGGAGGCTTCTACTCAGATTTCAGAGGAAGACCTGAGAGGGCAGGCAATTAACCCCTGCAAGGGCAACAGAAAAAGCTCTGGGTGAAGCTGAGGGTTCGGCGGAGACCCCAAGAACTCGGGAATCTGCCGAGTACAACTACAGGTAGTGAACAGATCCTGCTCAAGAAAGAGCCCATGTGTGCTCCTTCTGAACATCTGCCTGCCGCTCAGCCTCTCTACCACGGCCTCACTCTTCTTTCTTTCTTTATTTATTTTTCCAGAACCGGGGATTGAACTCAGGCCCTTGTGCTTGCCTTGGAAGCACTTATTCCACTGAGCTATCTCCCCGGCCCCAGCCTCACTCTTCTGAGTATCTTGAATGACCCTGGATTTAATACCGGACCCTCAGGAACCTCACCCACACCTAATTTGTCATTTCTTTTAGCAGCTTGCAACTCATATAACTAATTTTCCCCCTAAGCTATTTGAATTCACTGTGAAAGTGAAATTTTACAAAATGCTACACTGCCTGTTTTACCCATATACAAACGTTTCGAATTTATTGTGTCCCACTGAAAAAAAACCAGCAAAGAAAATCTGAACCAGCCCAAACAGATTCCTCTGGTTGGTTTGTCCCATTCATTCCAACTAAATACAAAACATGTGTTGCTCCAGATGGCTACAGCTCTTTGCTGCCTGGGTGAAATAACATAAAGGATGAAACAAATCAGGTGTCTGACTTGCATGATGGCTTTCACCTTCCCAAGCACTTAGGTTGTATCTACTTTTTATTTCTGATGCTGCTAGTTTGAAGGAATAGTTCCTGGTATACACTGAAAGGAATCATGTAGAAGAAACAATCCAGACTTGGAGGCTTTGGGTTTGAGGTTTGGTCTAACTCCTTAGTTTGCTGTTTGATATGCTTGTGTGACAGTATCTGATCTCCTAGGTGACCTCTGCCGATCACCTCTAAGAGGAGAAAAATTATTCCCTTCCTTCTGCAGTTTAGCAGGGTTTCTTTGGCTGAGACACTATAAAATTCAAATGACAAAAATGTTAACAAAAGTGAATCAAAATGCGTTACCATGTGCCTCATCCAAACTCATAGAAATATTAAGAAATGAGCAAGTCAAAGGGGTGATTAGAATTTGAGGTGCAAATACCTAACTGAGTGGGGAAAAAGGAAAGAGGAAAAAGCATTTATGGAATGGTAAATGGCTTTGGAAAGACAAAAGGCCCTTGAAGAGAATAGGTAGGAGATACAATAGATATGAACTTCTAGAAAGAAATGCTACAGCTGTGTTTGGGCAGGGTATTTTTTTTGGGGGGGCAGGGTATTTATGATAACATTGCTTTGAAGAAGTTGTATATTTAAGCAAATAAAGAATTCCAAGATCTTCAGTACAAATAATTTGTTTACCGAAGTGGCATTTTTTGTGCACCGATAGTCTGCTATCCTTTATGGCCCTAGATTAAGTTATTCTATACTACAGTACGCTGGCTCACTTAGATATATCATACTCTGGGCTGAAGACTCTGAATGTTAAGTATTCTCCTTTGTTTTGTTTACAAATTGTGAGGACCAGGATACTGTTTGCACTTTGAGTTGCCTAGTAGCCCTGAGCATAAGATCTGCACCTCTGTGAGGATCTGGGAGAAGTTCTCTATCTAAAAAGAATGTGCTCCTTGGAGCTATGGAATAACAGGGGGCAAGGACTTTGCTTTTCTTCTCTGACTTGAATCAAATCATGTGCTGTATTTTATTAAGGTGTGAAAGATGGATGCCTGTCATCTAATTTACCTCAGATGGTGCAATGCAGCTTGTACCAAGAGATGAACTCTACTTAGAGGGCACAAGATTCCTCAGAAAATAATTCATCAGCTTCAAAAGAAGAGTGAAGAAATAAAAGGAGGGCAAGACATTTTGATCTTTATAGTCTCTGAGTGAATGTCTAACTAAACTATATGTTTAGCACAGAATTATCATGAGCGATTTGCCAGCTTAGATGTTGGCTTCTTTACGGAAGTCAATTCTGAGGAAAACTGTAATGATTGAAGCTGAGGAAAAAAAAAAATCCCTTTGTGTCTAGAAAAGATCCTACCTGATGGTTCTTATTGAGAAGCCACTATTATATTATTCCCATCAACTTTAGAAAAGCATAGTGGAGCTAAACTATTAAAAAGGGAGGAGTTTGCTACAACTAAAAATATCTTTATATTTGAGAATGTCCTATGGAGAGCAAAATGAGGTCATATATCTTGATATCTGTAATTTACATTCAAATGATTCCCATTAAAACTGTAAAAAATATATGAATATAGCTACATGTAGAAAGACAGAAAGACATACAGAGAGGGGAGAGAGAGAGAGAGAGAAAGAGAGAGAGAGAAGAGGAGAGAAGAGGAGAGGAGAAACATTCTTTTTCCTTCTACTTTCCTAGTTCTCTGGCTGGGGGCTTTGTAAAATTCGGCAAAGATGACAGGCTGTCAAGAGCAAAGCAACCAGAAGTGTGTCCGTGTGTGTGGTACGTGTGCGTGAATAAACAGAGATCACAAGTAGCTGGACAAGAGAGCAAGTACATAAGTTGGGAAGTGTCGATTACTTGCCAAATTTACGTGGTGTGCATTTCATTGTTATTCAACTTTTCTGTGCATTTGAAAAATTTCAAGTATTCCAGAATAATTTTAAAATAATATGCTGAAGTGTTCTGGGGGAACTATGTGGAGAACCTGGTGTAGAGAAGGGGCAGACTCAATCTAGTCTGTAGAAGGGTGAATCCAGAGAAAGGATTCCAGCAGAACGAATACTTGGGCTGAAATTCTCTCTATGGTAACTCATGGGACCCTCACAGAAAACACTTTGGGGGAGGAACAACTATGATCCCACCTTCTAGATGAGAAAATGGAGGCAAAAAGAAGTGAAGTTGTTCAAATTCACACTCGGGCAGTCAAATATCCCAGCTACAGGGACAGTTATTCACAAAATCACATTGTGCAGTGCATTGGGCCACCCACCCAGCAAGAAGTATATCTGGGCAGTCACACTCAGAACATCTGCCTAGAGAAGCTATATCCTTCACCTGTGTAGAGGCTGGCACATAGGACACGAAGTCATAATGGTGAGGAATGTGGCAAAAAGCCATAAGTTGCTAGATCAAAAAAGGCCTTCATGTTAACCTAGGTTATTTGACTATATCGAAGATTATGCAAAGTCACTGAAAGATTTTAAGTGCAGACAGAAGAGATTTGAGTGTTAAGGAATCACTCCTGTGCACAGGTAGGTTATAGGGGAGTGAAGACAGTAGATAGTTTGGGAAACTTTGAGAAATTCAGGCAGGAAGCAACAAAGATCCAAAGCAAGGTAGTAGGAGAGAAAGTGGAGAAGATAGAATGCATTAGCCAGCCTCTCGGCTTGCTTATGAATAAAGAGATTTACCTAGCTCCCAGGTTTTGGAGATTCAAAGTCCGCGATCAGGCAGCTTCATGTGGTACGTGTTTTGTGAGGGTTGTGGATGGCGGCACTTTGGGGTAGGAGCAAATGGTCACTTCTGAAACATAGGCAGAGAGGACCGTAGGGGACAAGCTTGTGCTCTTTATGCCAATTTCTTTATAGGCAAAAAGAAAAGAAGTCCACCACTTCAGTGAGCTCTGGGATGGGTGCAGGTTTACTGAATTTTGGAATAAGTACTACAGAACACCAGGCAAAGTGACAGGTGAGCCCCCACACCCTGACCATGGCCATCTTCGAAAGGGAAAAGGAATAGAAAGCATCGAGTGGCTGCAGGCTTTACATCCTAACTTCTGCCTGCAAAAAATAGGAGTGAGAAGTTTAACAGCTGCACTAAAATCAGTCTTGCTGTTTGCCATGTATATTGATATTTGTCTTATTTAATTCAAGTAACTTGACCTTCTGAATTGGCATGTGCATGCTTTGTTTTCTGATGGGCTAGAAAGTAGGGCACTTTCCAAAGCTTGGCCATGACTCTGGCTGGATTCTGTTCATGCCTTTCACTGAATTACCTTTGTCTTTGGGAACCTAAATAACTCTACCTTTCAATAAGCATTTAAAAAGAACTAGTTGACTCACACCCTGAATCATTCAGCATTTGTATTAGCTTTTCTTCTGCATATTCAGGTTAGGAGTGGGAGCCTTTCTGTTGTTGTTGTTGTATAGGGGCCCACCGATTGTAAGCTGCCACTGTACCTATCCTGAGCTCTCCTTGCCCTGCCTGTTTTGTGGGTTTTGGAATGGGGAAATCCCACTTCCTCTTGGTCCGGGAGATTAGCACCCAGTGTGGGGATGGATCTTGGCTTGTTTCCTTTATGATGTTAAACCTGCCCATTCTACCACTGTTCCTACTCTGTTCCGGGAAAAGCACCCTACCCCTCTCCTGGCTAATGGAGTGGTGGCCAGTTGAAGATTCATTCAAAGCCTTTTGTTTGTAGAGAGCACCTGGGGGTCCAATCCCTGCTATGTACCCCTCTATTTTGTCTCTTGCCCTTTTTCATTTCCTGCTGGCCATTGTAACTCAGGCAGGAGATTGGAACCTACTGTAGGGGTCTCTAGTAACTCCCACCTTGGGAAGGGTCCCTAATATTGTGACTGTTTGGGATTATCTCTTTAAAAGTTTCAGTGGACTTCAGTGATGGCTACTGTTAGAGTATAAATAAGTAAAGTTATAGGATATAAGAAACAGATTGATCCTTCTAGTCTGAGGGTTCTAAATATCCATGTCTGCTGTTTTTTATTGTAGGGCATGTGACTTTGGATAATCAGAGTGGCCTTTAGTTGGCCTCCTTTTGAACACTCTTTCAGCACTATATGTGGCAAGTGTTAACGGTTCTAGGCACTTTAACTTGTTTAATGTCTTTATAACAATGAAAAGGGTAGTCACTTTTATTATCCCCAGTTTTAGGTAAAAGGGGAACTGAGACAAAGTAAATTTATTTGTTTGTTTTTTTTGTTTTTGGCAGAACTGGGAATTGAACTCAGGTCCTTGCGCTTGCCAGGGAAGTGCTTATTCTACTGAGCCATCTCCCCAGCCCCTAGAGTAAGTTTAAATAATTGGCTTTAAGATCTACAACTGGCCCACTACTTTCAGAGCAGCTGCATATCTCAGATTCTAGCAACTTCCAAGTGCTCTGGGTACTAGGGGTAGAGCAGACTTCCAGCTAGATGTTTCCATTAGCAGGCTTTCGTAGGTCATCATTGTCTCTGAAATCCAAATATTCCTGCACAAAAAGTTTCCTTCCACCTTTGTCTTAGGTGATTTGGAACACTTTTCCCTTCCTTCCTTTTGTTATAGGCAGCTAAGTTAGATTTTAAAAAAATCATAGGCAGTCAGATAGGCTAAGCCCTCAAAGGAGCCAGTGCTGAAGATACCTTGCAATTGGGGAGACAGGCACCTCCACTGTGGGCCAGACTTCAAGACAAAAGATAAAACAAATGCACCCACACATTTCCTGTGGCTAAACATTAGGGATTGATATTCTAAGTAGATGTCATCACCTTGAGGAAGCCAGGAAGAGCCGCTAACCCAACCTCCTGCAGGAAAAGCCCCGTTCTGAATTCATGTCCACTTGCTACAGGACTTTCCCTTTAAGGTCTGCTCCTGGGTAGTGATTTCTTGTGGTGATCAAAGAGAACTGTAATGCTGGGGAGATAGCTCAGTGGCATACGCGCCTGTCTGATAAGTGCAAGGTCACGAGTTTGATCCCTAGTACCACATGCCTTGCTGGCCCCTGAACCCCAGGTGTGCCGTGCTAGTTCCAGAACTGGGAGTGGTGGTGCACACATGTAATCCTAGCACTAGGGAGGCTGAGACAAAAGGATCACTGTGAGTCTGAACTTTGTAGCAAAACCCTGTATCAAAAATTTTAAAAATTAAAAAAGAGAGAACTGCAGAACTCAGAACCAGAGTTGAGAGGTCATAAGCAGGGAACACAAAGTAGACAGTTATTGAACCCAGGGCACAGAATTCAAATCCAAGATGCAGCAGTTAAGCAGAGCTGAAGGTATGCTGAAGATATCCAAGTTGATCTCACTGTGTCAGAGATGTTCAAAGCATAATCCACCCACTCATTTCTCCAAACCCACCTCTCGCCCTCACCAACTTCATTTCACAGTGGCTGCGCCTTGCATTCAGTTGCTTGTGCGAGAAACCAAGCATCATGGCTCACTCGATTGCATTGATTTGACCAATAACATGTTTCTGGGTTAAATCCCTTATTCCAGACTTCCTAAGTGTGCTAGAATTTGCCCCCAGCCTCTGTACACCTGTATTTGTGCCCTATGTAAAAGAGACTCTTACTCGTTTATCGCAACACTTTCCTAATTGTTCTCTCACCCTCCAGGCCCGATCTTGTCTTTCTTGTCTAGACAGATTGCTCTTTCCTCAGTCCTTCACACAGAACCTGATCACCTAGAGGGTTACACCCCTGGCATGACCCAGAGTGCCTTGCACTGCACTAACCTTCCACACCAGCTCATCCTCCTGCTGTGGGCTTCAGCGGTGCTGGATGACTTGTCGCCAACGATGGCATGGCCAGTCAGTCTCCTGCAGCTTTGCTCTCGCTCTGCTTTTTGCCAATCTTCTCAAATTATTCTTTTAAGTATTTTTGCAGATTTGATGCATTTATTTCTTAAATATTAAAGAAATATTTTCATTTTCATTTTTATTTTTTATTTTATTTTTGGTGGAACCGGGGATTGAACTCAGGCCCTTGCGCTTGCCAGGGAAGCACTTATTCTACTGAGCCATCTCCCCGGCCCCCTAAACAAAGACTTTTTTAAAATGAAATAATAAGCTTTTTTAAAAAAAATATTTATTTATTTACTTATTTTTTGTGTGGCCAGCTCAGCCCACCAGGGGGCGGGCGGGCTGGCATGTGGTGCTGGGGGATTGAACCGCAGTCCCTGTGCTTTGTTTGGCTTAGCTTGTTCTAAGTAGGTGCTTTAGACCACTGAGCCATCTCACCAGCCCCTAAATAATAAGCTTTTATTTCTGGAAAGATGTTAAGCTTTGTATCCTGAAAAATCATGTGATGTTTAAAAAAATTGGAAACACAGAATAAAAACTTTTTTTTTTTTTTTTTTTTTTGCTCTTAGGGAAAATTTAAGCTTTGAATTTATATACTTAGAAATGGTTTAAATAGCAAATAATACCCTAAAGAATATAAAAGGAAAGGGATGGCCAGATAGCTCAGCAGTTTATAGCACCTCTTTAGGCAGACACAGGGAATGGGGTTTTGATACCTGGGGCGTGGTGCCTGCCTGGCCTCCAGGGCTTATTGAGATGAGAATGAGACTGGGCATGGTGACAGATGCCTGTAATCCCAGCACTTAGGAGGCTGAAAACAAGGAGGATCACTAGGAGTGTGAGCTGTGTAATGAGACCCTGTAGACCCCATACTAAATACATAAAAATAAAATAAAATAATTTAAAAAGGAGATTACAAAACCATAAACAAATGTTTCTAAAATGTCTACTCCCATAAAATCATCTAGAGAGCTAGGTAAGGTTGAATTCATAAAAATTTACCCTGTTTAGCCTGGCAAGCACAGGGTCCTGAGTTCAATCCCTGGTACTGGAAAAAGAATAATTACCCCGTTTAGTTGGGGATAGTTATGTTTAAGAGCGGTTTTGTGTCTGTGGTGTGTGTGTATGTGTGTGTGTGTCTTAAATTAACAAAAATTTACTAAGGTGAGTGTTGTTACCACAGTGGTAGAGTAGTAGCTACCAACTTTCATCTCCTCCCAAAGTAGCTAAGAGAAGGCTCAGATGCCCATTAAAGAGGCATCAGCAACATAGTGGAGTAAGAAAATGAAGAATATCCACGTTGCTGGTGAGGGTGATGCATTAGAAAGAGAAATAGTGAGAAACAAAGAAAAGATCTAGTGGCTATTGGGCAAATGCTAGAAATTACTATGGTAATGTCCTCTTCTCCAGAGACCTCTAAAGTCACCAATAGCCATTTTTACCAGGGGATGCTTCCTACCCACAAGAAGTGACTGATTTTTATTTGTATTTTTTTAGCTTGTTTGATGAGCAGCCATTACTTCTTCTAGCCTAGCATGGGCTCCACCCTGGAGTTGCAACTGCCCAGTGAATGTCTACTTTCCAGACTGGGTTCTGGGGGTGCATGAGGCCACCCACATCTCAGACACTGGAACTCTCATTATAGCAAGCTACTTCTCACTCTGGGCCTAGGAGCCAAGCTGTGCAGTCTGTGCTCAGGGGACTGGTTCAGCCACCATGAGAAGTATGTCTCACTGGGAGCCATGCTGTACCTGCCTGAGCTCCCATTCTAGGACGCCCAGCTGCTCCATGCCATCTGCGTGTTTTGTTACTAACACAACATCAAAGATGCCTTCATCCCAGACACCCACACTCCTTCTGCCCTGAACACCAGGGCCGTCACCCTTTCATGCATGCTCATGTCTCAGGCCTCGGCCATGTGGCCACTCCTGGGGCATTAGAGCTGCCACCACTGCAAGTGAGTCCACAAACCAGAAGGGATCATTACAGCCTTGTCTTCCACAGAAGGAGAAAAAAAATTTAGGAAGACCTCAGCAGCCAGTGCTACCAAAGACCCCAAATATCCTTGCTAGTCCTGTAGACATTCCACAGCATTTGACCCAGTAATTTCATCTCCAGCTTTAGCAGATATAACTACCAGAGAACGTACCAGGCTGTGCCCTCACTAGCGCCAGAATCACTGTGTCCCAGCTAGCAAGTGTCTTTGCACCTCCCAGAGAAAGATTTTTTCTACTGTGAAACTAGTCTCCAAGAGGTAGGCTTCTCCATCTGATTGTGCAGATGTCAACATAAGGCCAGGAGAAACCAGAAAATGCCAAGAAGATGCAACACCATGTCAAGATAATAATAACCCAGTAGTTAGGCCCAAAGAAATAGAGATATACAAACTAGCTGGAAAAGGATCCCAAATAACTGCTTTAAGGAAGCTCAGGAAATAAGAAAATAGAGAAAAAAAATTCTCTAGCATCAAGAAAACAATAACTGGTTCTCTGCCGAGTGTTGCCGTGGTCTCCTGCTTCAACCACCTACAATATTTAAATGATGGAACTAAACAAAAAGGGGGATACAGATCAATGTCCATTTTGTATCTGTGTGTTCGAAGTGGTTAGGATAGATATATAGTTACATTCTCTTAATGAATAGAGGAATTTGTTCTAATAGTGTTTGTAGATAGGATATCATGTCTGCATCTTGTACAGCAAATAATCACTAGGAAGGATGTATGCAATGTGTTAATTATTGAAACTGTCCTACCAATTTGGTTTGGAACTGTCTCATTGCTATTTGTTTCTCAATAAAATTATGGGGAAAAAAAAAACAACAGTGCTTGAACAGAGCCCAGCCCTCACCCACCCTCGCCCACCCTTGCTGCTGTCAGTACCACCGCTGCAGCCCAACCTAGTCTGCCACCACCATGACGACCGCCTCGCCCTCACAGGTGTGCCAGAACTACACCAGGACTCCGAGGCTTCCATCAGCCGCCAGATCAACATGGAGCTCTACGCCTCCTATGTCTACCTGTCCATGTCTTATTACTTTGACCGTGATGATGTGGCTTTGAAGAACTTAGCCAAATATTTTCTTCACCAATCCCATGAGGAGAGAGAACACGCTGAGAAGTTAATGAAGATGCAGAACCAGCGCAGTGGCTGGATCTTCCTTTAGGATATCAAGAAACCAGACTGTGATGACTGGGAGAATGGGCTGAACGTGATGGAGTGCGTGCTGCAGTTGGAGAAGAGTATAGATCAGTCCCTCCTGGAGCTGCACAAGCTGGTCACTGATAAGAATGACCCCCAGCTGTGTGACTTCATCGAGACGCACTACCTGGATGAGCAGGGGAAGGCCATCAAAGAGCTGGTTGACCACATGACCAACCCGCGCAAGATGGGAGCCCCCGAGCCAGACATGACTGAGTACCTCTTTGACAAGCATACCCTGGGGGATGGTGATAGTGAGAGCTAATGTCACCAAGACAGCACATGCATGTTGGGGCTACCTTAACCTTTTCCATAAACTGTACCAGAACATCTACTTAAGTTCTTTAATTCCTTCAAATAAAGAAATTTGGGAGACAACCCAGGCCGCGGG